>NC_060207.1:26227500-26527500 GCF_021130785.1 Homalodisca vitripennis
CCTCAGCACAGATTAGTAAAAACTGGCTCCTCAGAAAAAATAAATTATGTATCATTTTTCAACAAGTTAGATGATTCTGCTCAGATTGCTCCACTCAATAGTTTTAAGAATAAATTAATTATCTGGTTGCAGAGTAATCCACTTCGTACTATTCAAGAGTTTTTAAAGTGATGTAAAAATAAATTTTTAAAATAAATAACTAACCTAGATTAACCTCACTTATATTTTTTTATAAATTATTGACATAATGCGCATTGTATTGTATTATTGTTACTAAATATTGTACTTGACTATGCTATTTCATATTGATGATAAATGGCAATAAATGATTTGACCCTATGTAATTCACAGTTGGTAGGAAAGTCGATTGCGGTGGCCATTTTCAACACCAGTTTAGAGCGTTTAGAATGCCTTAGTGACATTCAATATGACACTAGCAGATGAGTATTGAGTGTAGTAACTTCAATCGCTCCAACCCAATATAAGGGGATTGGAGGAGGTGTAACGTAAAAATTTAGAATGTTAACCCAACATCGAGTTAAATATAATTTTTAAACAAAGTGGCAAACTAGAGGTTTTTATTTCAATTCAATTTAAAATGGCGGGTGGCCCGTCAAAATTTTAATTTTTAAAATATATAAAAAATCAACACTTTTGTTAATAAAATAGCTATTTTAATAATTAAACAAATAATTTATAAACAAAATGAAATTAATTTTTTAGTGTTGATGTTTTCATGTTCAAAAGTGAAGAGGAAGGAGGCCTCTTGAGACACCTGTATATAGTTTTCTATCGTTTCACTAATATGAACAGAGTTTTTGTCCCTAGTTAGTAGCACAACTCTACTGAACGTTTATTATTGTAAGCCACTATTGAGGTTAGATATCAGCAGATGACATTGATCAGTACAAGCAGTGCACTTTTTCAGTTTTATTTTGATAAACAATTTATCTATTTATAAAATGAATGTAAGTAATTTATTGGATAAGAAAACCATTAATTTCATAAAAGAACTTTCACACCACACCATGCATAGAACGTACTCACTTGTGAATGAAGATGACAAATTTCTACTGCATAATCAAGTATATAACACATAGCAAGCTTAGGTTCTTTCACTCATGGTGGAAAATTATAAAACAGAATCCAATTACTTTTTGATAGTGCTTTTTTAATTACAAACACACAACCATAAATAATCATAAAGTAATGACTAATAAGACCTAAATGCCCTTGTCATATAAATGAATACCTGTATGCATGTCATATTATAACCAGATTTTTTCTTGAATAATAAAAATATAAAAAAATATTATATTGGAAATTAGCAGATATTGAAATTCTTTTTGCACTGTTAGTATGATACCTCTTATTTAACAATAAGATTTAAAAAACTCTATTCCAGTGTCAAATTTTGTTCTATGATACAGAACAATTTGTAGATAGACAAGAGGAATATATGTTTGCTGGTAGTAAACCATTAGTATTTAAAATTAATAATGTTTAATAATCTACTTCTAAACATGTAAAACAAATAAATACAATGAAAAATCGATAATTGCTATATAGTAGTATTTAAAAATATGGTAGTGATTGAAAATAAACGCACAACAGCAAACATGCAGGTTAATTAAGAGACACAGACAACAATTTTGCTTACTTTCACTTTGGGGGTGTCAGGTGGTTGGGGTCTCTTCACTAACTCCTCAATATCATCTTGAAAAAGGTGCCCAGCCCTTGCAATATTCATGCTGTTCATGCTTTCATTTGCCCGACTCATGTTCATGTTATTCATGTTTTCTCCAGCCCGTGCCAAGTTCATACTTTCTGTTGCTCGTGCCATGGCCATGTTTTCTCCTGCTCGGGCCATACTCATGTTTTCTGCTGCCCGTGCCATATTTTCGGCTGCTCGAGCCATATTAATATTATTCATGTTTTCATTTGCATGGGCCATATTCATATTGTTCATGTTCTCATTCACTCGTGCCAAGTCCATGTTCATGTTTTCACCAACTATCGGTGTCTTGTACCCCATCTCCAGTCCACTCTGACACATCCAGGACCACAATTAGAATCAGACAAGTACTCATCTACATAATATTTGTAAAGTTAAAACAATTAGAGAAATCAAGTTTACAATTACCATTAGATGTCCATTTTATATCCACTTTAAATCCGGGATCAAAACTTCCCATTTATATTTGTCATGCTTATGCACCTGGTGGCAAGTTCCAGTTCACAAAATTGCTTACACAATTAAATTCTTGAATATGGCGTCACCGTAGAGAGCCATATTCAGTCAACAGATGTTAAATCAAACCTGCCTTTATAGGAGAGTTGAAAGGAACAGAGCTTTATATTGTAATTGGTTGAAGCTTCACTAAACAGTAACCAATGTGACCACTACTAAGCAATATGGCTTCTTTAATCACATAGGCTGCCAGATTTTTGACAGTTTGACGCTGTCTTCTGCAAAATAGAAATAATTGAAAATAACTTCAAAGTAGACTAAGGTCTACATCCAATCACAATTAGCTCAGTACCAATACATATGGATGCGTACTATCGTCAGATTTGGTATAATATCTCGAGACAAGCCATAGCGAGACCAAAATGTTTCAAGAACTTAATTGTGTAAGCTATGTTTTGACATGATGTACACCAAAAAACTTAGATGTCACTCATGCCGTATTTTAACTTGTTTAATTCATTGGAGTAAAAATAAACTTATTCACATACATTCAGTTTATAGTGGGAATGACGCATTTCAAATGCACTTCATAAAAGACTTGAGAGAGAATTCTAAATGGCTCATCAGCTACTAATGTATGAATCTCGTTATATGTTCTAAGTACAATTTACAGTAGAACACATCTAAAATATATAGACTAAACTTATCAAATTAAAACAGCTTTCAATAAACTGATACCATTTTTATTTACTTTTCTGAACAGAATTAATGTTTTATTTACAAAGAGATAGTTCAGCTTTGTTTTAAGAACTAACTGCTGTTCTCATGGGTATAGTTAGAATACAAATATGATAAGACCTTTCTCAAAAGCACTACGACCATAGTGTTCCTCATGCAGAGTCAAACATTTTTCTGGAATCATTACCTAGATGCAAGCAGCTGTAATCAGAAAGGGAAATTTCTCTTTTGAAAGTGTCAAGCTTTCCCATTTTAGCAACGGCTGCAATTAATTTTCAAGAAATGTTTATAGAGCGTCAAATGTTTTTTGCTATAGAAACCATCATCAGAGATCCCTGAGATGATAAAAAGAACATACAAAGAGAATAAGATGATAAAAATAGCAGAAAAAAAGTGAGTACATGGTCTTTGCACATATTTTTGAACATTATTCCTTGAAGAAAACTGTCATTTGATGAGACATAGGGCTGTTTTATGATATAAAATATAATGTTATTCAATCTGGTCTAAATACAACATTTTTAAAATATGAAAAATGAATACTCTTTTTTTATTAGAGAAGATCTTATGTTTTTGACATTTTGGAAGTAATGGAAAAGGGTTTTGTGCTGTCATCAGCAGTATTGACAGTTGTAAGAAGTTAAATTCCTCAAATGTTGTTTAAATCATATTTCCAGAAATTATTTGATTCTACCTTATAGAACATTATTTGTGATCCTTCACCAGTAATAAAATAATCATTGTTTCCTCTGTAAATGACTAAGAGTTACGAATGAGATGAGGTTACAACTGCATCCTAACCTTCTGTCTGAAAATCCTGACAGAAAAGTAAATCAAATTGACAATGATTACAATATATGAATATGCCAAATACAAATTCAGTCACTTATACTTAGTAATAAGTTACTTCAAATGTACTAAAATACATACTAAATGTACTAAAGCCAGACACTCAAATACTAGTTTTAAGAAGTCACCACCTGATGTACACATTACTGAGTTAAGCTGAATGGACTTAAGTGTCCTTAGAAGCCAGAATTTTAAGGGACAATTATGCTGTGGGCAGAAGATTCCCGTAACAGTAAAGTAACACCCTTTCCCAAAAAATACTAGCTCACTCAGGGTGACAGTAAATTTTGTACTAGAAAATTGTCCATTGTGCAGTGTTAATTGTTCTTTGGAATATCTTTTCCAAAATCTGGTATAAAAAAGTAGTAAATAGTAGGAAAGTTATGTGTAAAAATTAATTATAAAGAATTTGTAATTTTTTAGAAATAAAAGTATAATAATTTTTTTTAGTTCTGAGTATTCTTGAAGAATGCCATGGAGGCATGAGGAATCAGTATAAAATGTAGTAAATGGCAAGGAGACCATTGCACAAATATGTGCTCTAAAAGTTTTGCACTGTCGCTTAAAACAGTTTATTTATGAAACTCACTTTGACTTTGGGTGTATCTGATGGTTGAGGCCTCTTGACCAAATCTTCAATCTCATCTTGAAAGAGATGATCTGCTCGTGCTATGTTCATGTTTTCATACTTGATCGGTTTGTAGCCCAGACCAAGATTGACCTGCAAAATTGTTTCTGTTAGGGTTAAAACAAATAACAAGCATTAATCATCAGTCCAAGCCCAGATACTGTAGGGCCAATGCATGGATAGATACCTCGAGAAAGATTTCATCTGTAGACAAAATTTTGCATGTAATAATAAACGAGCTATAGACTTAATTTTTGCACTAAAACTCAGTGAACATGCAACATATGCATATGTAAATTAACTGTGAGCTGATTTTGATCAAACCATCACTTTTTATATATAGGGATGACTTTTCCAGTTTAAGACTGGACAAATGCCTTGTCTGAAACTATTATTAAATAAAATTGACCAAGGTGGGACACATTTGAATGTTGAGTTTAGCTCCAATTCAAATTTGAATTAATTATTATCCACAACATTTAAACTATTCACTTCATCCTTCAAAAGAAGTCAACTATGTAAGTTATTGCAAAATGTCATATGAATGAATGAATGAATCTTTTTATTCACCATAGTACTTACAAGTTTTGTAACAGAAAAATACGAGAAATATGAGAAAACTCAAATAACAAAAAAAGAAAATGAAAAAAACCATGGGACACATTATACATTGCATTATATATTATATACTTGGATCTAGAGGGATGGATCTGAATGAAGAGCACACAACACTGGAGGGGTATCTGGATTAAGAAAAATTTAAATTTAAATTAATATCAATATATTTATTTTAAAGGCTTTTGATGGAGTTTCTATTCCCTTCATCCCCCTCCTTAGTTGCACCATTGATATACAGGGTCTCCGAAAAATCAACTGCCAGGATTTTGAACGTTACTTAACAACTATTAAAGATGGTTTTTACTTTTGATTTTCCAACAAAAATTCTACATTACAAGTTACTCTTTCTAGGTTTGGCACAGTGTTAAAAAATCACAAACTATGTAAAAAGTACTAATACTAGTAGGTTAAGTGAGCTGAGAAGATGAACTCATGTGGAACGCACAGGAAAATAGTGGAACCTCATCACTCCAATCTCGGCTTTACTGTGTTCATTGGCCAGCTGCAGCATGAGACTCTGGATATTTTATAGCCACACCTAGTAATACTGAACCACTTCACTTCTATTGTTGCCCAACCAAACAGTATCCAGAAGTGAATGGTCTCTTTCTTTTTATACAATTCAAATCATAGAATTGTTTGGAAACAATGGGAACCAATGCTTGTTGATATGATCATAAACTTATATCATATTTGAAAATAGACTGGCAATTAATTACAGAAAGCGGTAATAAAGTATGTTAGAATAGATTGAGTACAGTACAAAGTTTTTTAAGCTAAAGAACAGTTTTACATACTTCAAGGTTATTGTTGGCGGCAGAAAGTGGAGAAGAGCGTGGGGAGCTGTCGACAGGGCTAGGTAGAGGTGAGTGGACGCCGAGGCCGGTGCCATTGCCGCAGTGAGCCGCCAGGAAGCTGAAACCAGCATGAGTGGGGTCAGCCCCGTGGTGGGCTGCTGCCAACATCTGCTGACGCAAGTTCTGGGCCACTGCGATCACAGCTGATGCAGCAGAGCTGGGGGTTACTATACCACCCTCACCGATGCAAGGGTTGCTTCCGTACATGGACTGCTCTTGTTGTTGTTGTTGTTGTTGTCGCTGCTGCTGTTGCTGCTGCTGTTGTTGTTGTTGCTGTTGCTGTAACAGTTCCCATCATTAGTTATTCTTTAAAAATCTGTTGTGTTTTGACAATTATACAAACCATTATACATAATTTTGACAAATATTAGGACAGCATAAAACGTGAACATGTCTGACTGAATTTTTCACAAAATAACAAAAAATACCTTTACTAACATGTAAAATATATACTTAAAAGTGAAATAGTTGTCAAAGTCTATATTGATATAATGTAAATTTCTATCACTATTTTTTTATATTTTATTGGAATTGAAGCAACAATTATGACTCCAAAATGATTTAAATAATTAAAATCATTTAATGCTTGGTAGGTGGCAAACGGAATAATACTCTGGGTTTCTAAAACGCGAGAGGTAGAACATGGAGGGACACTCTGTAACTGCACAGGATGTACTGCTAGATAAAAGCTAGGCCAATAGTAAAAGTGAAACTGGGGCAGGATATTTCTTAAAAGAGGCTTGTTAAGGACATAATGTTTGACAGCGCACGTCACAAAACTCTGTGATTTATTTACAAAATATGAGGCACAAGGAAGTGAACTTAGTGATGCCACCTCTGGAAGGTTAAGAAAACTTTCCAGTTAGCAACAATCTTTTTACACACTGCACTTGACCCCATGGAATTTGATTACTTCCAAAACTAATATCACTTCTAATGAACAACAATGTCAAAGAGAATATCTGAAATTAAGGATAACAGACTTAGCCTTCATGAAGATTAAGTAACACCACAGCCTAGATCTTTGCAATAAAGAGAGACTAATATATACTGTTCCTCATACCCGCTTATTGTCCAGTTTAACCTGCTGAAAGAAGGAATATCTGTAATTGAGGACAACAGACAGCCTTCCTCATATCCACAAATTGTCCAGGTTAACCTGCTGAAGGAAGGAATATCTATTTGAGGATGATAAGACTAGTTTTCATGAAGATATCACAGTGGATTTTTATAAGAGAATACATCAAAAAGTGTTTATTTATGGCCATTGTAATTTACCTGGTTCTTTGTTTTTTTTGTTCCATGGTCGATTTTACCTTGTATCACGATCAAGAAAACATATATCACATCAGAGAAGCCTGTTTCTGTCAAAACACAACTAATATGGGATTTACAACAGTCTTGAATGTATACTAAAAGTTAGATAGTTACTATGTCTTTTCTATGTACAGTTAAAAAAGTCCATTAACAATAACACTATTAACGTGTTTGTATCTTCATAAACTGAAAAATATTTTAGAATAGTAAGGGCTGGAATTGGTACATTAGTTCAAAAGTACAGTCCAACAAACTTTCATCTATCATAGTTTTTGCCGACTGCTTCAAAGGGAGTCTTCGGAGTCAAATTCTGACCATCTCATGTTTTAAGACTCTTCTTACAAGTATTTACCTAATCGCTGAAATCTAAAAAAATTATGTGAAAACTAATGGTTACTCCTTAGAGAATTAGGAGCAATGTTTACACAGAACAGTTGATAACATTTGACGGGTTCTTCCAATGAATATTTCACAACTTTAGAGACTTAGGCGGAACTTTTCGCTACTTTAAAGCTTAGTGGGGCGTAGCCCAGATGGATATTTGAAATAATAATAGGCCTATATTCATACCAGAGAACGTAAGAATGCCCATATAAAGTTTCAGTACAATCGGTTGAACAGTTTACATGTGCAAGCAAAACAAAAAAATAAAGGCACTTTGGCATTTATAATATTATAAGGATATACATACCCGCTTATTGTCCAAGTTAGCCTGCTGCAGGGGAGAGAGCACCTGTAGCCGAGGATAGGCCAAACTCATGGGATCCTCCTTCATGTGTTGTGGATCACGGAATACCACTGCCCGGATCACTCCCTGGATGTGAGCTTCTGGCCAGATCCCCAGCAGAATGCGTTGGGGACGTCCTCTTCCCTTCGGCCTCAGATCTGAACAAATACCAACTTATCTAATCAATCCATTCACAGGAAATGCTCTAAATATTAGTATTGTACAATGGCTTTCAAGCTCAGTACACCAAAATATATCCTAGCAAAATTAGAATGAGAAATGGATAAGACAAAACATTTATTATATTGGATTGCCCTAAAAAAATACACTTAAGAGGATTTCACTGGAGAATAACCATTTTACAAAAAAAACAAACAAACATTTTTGTCTTTTTTCTGATTCTGTACGTTGTTAGACGTAAGAAAAACATAACATATCTCATAAAAGTTCTTTTTATCAGTGTGGAAAAATTATCCATAGCGTTTGGTAGATTTAATACTGAAATCTTGTGTTTCCCCTATAATGCAACACTGAATAATTCTTATTCATGTCATTGACAATATACAGTGAACTAATTATGGTAATTCTTTAGTATTACAGTGTTATGTAGCTTATATATGTTTAACGTTTTGCTCTGTGTAAAATAAGAAGCAACTAAACAAGCAGAATACCAAAGTCAGTTGTTTTTACAAACAGCTGTTGTCATCTAGTAGCTGATTGTTTTGTTTGTTTACTGGTGAGATGAGACCAACGAACTATACTACTGGAACGCGCACTGCCCATAAGCAGCATGTTGTGTTTTCCGGTCGCACACAGCTGTGCGTTACTGGTGTATCCATGGATTTGCAGGCGCTTAAAGTGGGCAAGAACTCACCAAGTTCTGTACTCCATGCCAATGATGCTGATCTTAGAACACATTAACTTTTTATTGATTTTAAATCTAAGGGTAAATTAAGTAGATCAAGTGATGATGTACGGTATTGAAAATTGTAAAATATTATTATTTACTCTAGTTATCTCAAACAAATGCGACCACTTCTAAATTGACAGGAAGCCACGAGTTACTTTGAATTAAAAACTGTGACTAAACTATTTTTTTTAAATAATATCTCATCACATCGAAAAAACAAAAACTTTTGACATTAAAAAAGAAACCAACTTAGAAATAAGGCAAAAATATTGGTCAAAATAATTTTATTTTCTAACACGTAGATTAAGTGTGTCATGTTTGTAAATTTTTTGTAGTTTATTTTGAAATAAAATACTGTCAATAAAAAGTTGTTTTTTTTTCATCTGGGTAATATTTTAATGCCTGTAATATTTGTTTCCGACTTTGTAAGAAAAATAAAAGTCAAAATCTCAGTTATTTTGATATTGCACAAAAATCAGTTTTTTTAACAGAAAATAAAAATCCACGGTAAAAAGCAGCTACTAACATTTGTAATAATAAATAAATTGTAGTATCTAACAATTGTATTAAGTCTACAAGGCGTTTTTAAAGTGATATTAGATCATTACTATAATGCCTGCCATATGGGCGGAGTTAGTTCTTGCCCATTTCCAGCGCCTGCAGACTCGGAACGCAGCCCAGGATTTCGGCTCGGTTTCTCCGGCCCAGAGCGCGTTCCATTATTATAATTCGTTGGATGAGACTAAAACAACTTTTGACATCTGTCGTTGATAACTAAGGGAGATAATTTCTTCTTAAAAAGCTGAGTATATCAATATTAATTGTTGTTATATGACATCACTGCTTATGAGCAACAACAATCAACTGTTTTTAAATTAAACTGCTTTAACCAGCTGAATAATGTTGGATTGTAATAATAACTTTCCAAATTGTAGACTGTATGTTTATTTCATTAAAACATAATAAGATAGAAATGTGTTTAATATACAGAAATAACAACTTTTATTTCATTAAGGATTGTTAGTAAATAATACTTATGTTTTTTCTAAAACAGAGTACAATATCAAATTTTGAAATATCCACTTACTCTAGAAGTATGGATCAAGATGTGTAATCAAACTTACAGTAATGGGAATACTGGACTTCACTTGCTCATCAATACTTAGGTGAAACTGAACTATGATCGGCAGCGGAAATAGTTTTTTTTTAAACTAAAACTTATTTTGTACTCTTGTTATATAGCTATAGAGAGAATAAATTTAACATGTTTTTAATTTAAACATAGTTTTTCAATTTAAAAGTTTTAGATAATAGTATATTGGAAGTAGGTGAAACAAATTTATGGATTTGTTAATTGATAAAAAACAAAGCTGGAACAAGCTTGTGCAATAATAAAATATCATCTGAGCTATATGCCCTCAAACAAATCTGAAATATTTGCAACCAAGGTACTTTGAAACTGATTTACTTTGCATTAATGCATACACATTTAGTTACGAAATTAATATCATTAGAAAAATCTTGATAAGATCCTAAAACTACAAAAGAAATCTATCACGGTAATATTTAATTAAAATTGGAAAAAACTATATAACATCCATTTTCTGAATTAAACATATTTACAGTATAATGAGTACATATTTGAAACAGAAACATATGCAAAATATATAATGGGAAGGCCAATTCTGTAAATCATGAGTACAATACCAGGATAGGTTAAGGACCATAAATTGAAGTTATAGAAAAAGAAAACAATCTATATAGGTTTAAAGTTGTGTATTTTACTCCCTCTGATATAAAGAACATAGAAAAAAGTGAAATCTTAAAAACCACCTAGTTCAACATTCTTTTGAAGAATTTTTAGAACAGAATTTACCAAACACAAGCCAATTTTACTTTACCAACTGCAAATAATAATATTATTTAGAATATTTTTCATTGTAAATTGATGTTTTATTTTTTTAAATTTAATTTAAAATATTTGATAGTCATAAATTTAGAATAAGTTTCTTTTAATTGCATTGGGTACTTTAAGCTAATACAAAGAATCAATTTAATCTGTATTTTCTGAATGTATACAGTGATGAGTAAAGAAATATGAATTTGAATATATTATTTTGTATTATATACTAACAATATATGTTTTCTATACTTTTACTACATTAGTAAAGCTTTCACTTACTACAAATACCTGTTATGGAAATTATACTCTTATAACTTGGTGGAATCTTAAAATACAGATTCCTGCTAGAAAATAATGTTCGTAGTTCATACACAAAAGTTCTTATAACTTTTAAAATTACAGAGGTGAAATTTTTACCAACTATTTTGATTTTTTTTAGACCAAATCAAAATAACATACAAAATTAATTTAGATAAATTTGCACAGTCTATTAGGATTTTATATTGTTGTACAGTTATAATAACTACTAACACATTTATAAAACAGATTTTTGCCTAACTCTTTTTATATTAAAAAAAATCTAAAAATGCTTTTTTATTTATTCTAATAGTCTGGTAAATAATTTGTTAGGTTAAATGTAAAAATATTGGTTTATAATTTTTCATACCCTTATTTAAGAAAATCAGTATTTTTAGTATGGTATCCCTTAATCGTTTTAATATATACCATAGGTATAACAACTATTTTAATGCAACACATTTTTTAGTTTCAAAATCATTTATCCAGAAATTCAACCCAACATCCTTTTTTGTGTCTGTATAATTATTATAAAATGAAACTGATGATATTAAGTTGATTATCTCAATGAACCAACAATTTGAGAGATATAACTCTGTGAACTGGGATCATAAAAACACAGAGTGAGGCCTAGGCTAGCTGTTACACATGTAATCATTTCCAATAAGTAAGCCATTACAACACATGATGGCTGGGAGTGGGCATGTAATGACAAGTAAATGGCTACAATAAATGTGTGTCTGTGAGTCAGGCATCAAGAATGTCTGTCTGTCTGTCTCTTCACATTGTGCATTTGGGTGTGTATTAAGATGACTTTACCAGCAGCTGCTCTGCCTTCGTCTCCTACTGCTTCTAGTATATTCAATGAATTTTCAATGGAAATTTAGAAACTTTACTTTTTCTCTTGCCAAAATACTTATACGAATGACAAAAATAAACAAGTAACAAAACGTAAAGAAGTAGGTACTTTATGAAAAACATTGTTTACTGAAATTTTTATTTGAACTCAGAGATGATTTCTATTACAGCAAACACCTTCAAAGGTGGAGGTGACAGTTATGAGAAAATATTGAAGCTATTATGTATTATAGTTACTAGTGAACACCAAATAATAACAGCTTGTGATATTCACTGAATTCTTTTAATTATAAGGTCTTTTTGTAGCTGTTTTACTATAAAACAATACAATGTTAAAAGCATAAACATTATCTTCTCAACATACATTTGCAGGAGGTTGCTGTGACCACCTGATTGCTGAAACTCGTGTATAGAACCATTACTGGTTTGATTTTGGAAAAAATGTAAACAGAATAAAAAAGAGGAGAGACTTAACATGTTTTAAAAAAATTATAAAATAACATAACTGTACTAAAATTTCCTTACTTTCTAAATTAGATTTAAATGATTTTTAACGTATTCTAAGAAACTAATTCTACAATAAAATAATATTATTGGCCTAAAGAAATCACTAACAAAATGTGCCTGTACTACAGATACATTTTGTGTTTGAAAACTTTTTTCAATGAAACTTGTAAAACATATTTAAAACTGTGATATAAATGATATTTTGTACAAACTTGGCTTTAACAAAGCATCAAATACAGTGGGGTAATTACGATTGGAGATTCACTACACCGTGCAGTGGAAATTAGGATGTAATGGGCTAAGAAAAACAAAAAGACAAAACCTAATGAGAGTAACGACATTCGGAGACAGTCTGGAGTATAATGAACTGTGACTAATTGTAATAGTTTGTATGTCACACAGAGTTGCCTGTTTTCAAGCAGAGCCCATTTGATATATTCTAATGTTATACATTCACAGTGATGGCCAGCTGTTGGATCATTTGTTTTTATTGCCAGTGCTAATTGTTTATGCACTAGTTGTAGTTGTACTCGAAGGAAAGTAGCTCATTCTATTCCATCTACCTTCAGTCCAATGAGTATGTATCTAACACGTATTGTAACATATTCAAATTATACAGTGAAAAACTCTATAATGCAACAAAAAATGGATTCAGAAATATTTATTACTTTAAGTTGATTCTTCACAATTTTACTCTACAAGGCGCTTGGAGTGGGATGTGTAAAACGTAAAATTAAAACTTCTAATTTTCTCATACGATAGGAGAATCTGGATCTCATTAATGTTTTCTAATATTGTTATGATAGAAGGACAGAGTTTTGCAATATAATCAAATGCGTTTAGGTTACATACAAGACAGCTTTGCTGAGCAATATTGCCTAGGTAAGGCAAATTAATGAGGCAATGTTTGTAAAGCAGATTACAACTCCATGCTAAACAATGGCCCTTTCTTACAGTATAACTAACACATGCCCTGGTAACGGTGAATATTTAGCTGGTTATTACTGTACAGGAGCAGCAACTAATACAATCAAAGGTAACATTATACACATTTGATTTATCATGAACAAACACACTTGTTTACTTGTAGAGATTGCTCAATAAAATATTAAAAGTGACATTGAACACATGAAATTGCACCTAGTCATAATGTAATTTACTTCAAGTGTACAATTTACTGCTGAGTAATTTTATAGTTTCCACTGCACAATTTATAGGTTCTACGTTTTTTTAACATGATTGTCTTGTGTGCAATGTTCATTAACTAAAGTATTACAAAACATAATTGCTGAAATTGCATACACATTTTACTTTATTAACAAAAAGTTTTGAAAATACAGAGATCTAGCCCATCAGTATTATCTCTTTATATTTTGTTTAAAAGGTAACCTTTTAAAGAGCTACAACTGGAGTAACATAACGTAAATGGTGAAGAGTAACGAGAAGGATGATTTGTGTTAAGCTTCAAAGATTTAATTGTTAACATTGATAATTTGTTTTACTTATGGTCTAAATATTGACATAATTTACAAGAATAATTTTAAGCCCTCAAATATGAATCGTGAAGGAGGCAAAAAGAAAATTTTGTGATTGATTAGTGTACAGATAATTTGCTGTTGTGCCAAAATTCATAAAAATATAATGTTTTGTACTGAATTCATGGACATTTTTTCTAAAACTCAAAAATATACACATTATAAAAGATTTTTTAAAGATTATATTTTATATGATATTTTATAGAAAATACATTTTATAAACATGTTATTTCGCAAATACATGTAACAGTATACGCAATTAACAACATCACAGTAACAAGAGGAAGGGAAATGCTGAAATGAGTTCCTTACTCTGGACAGCAAATATAGTTGTTTAACAACACATTTATTTTCACTGAACAAGGCCGGAGGCGATGTGATTTATTGTACAACATTGCAAAGTGAGTACAGTTAGGGGGGATACTGTAGTGTCCGAGCTGAGCGAACAAGCGAACGTGAGGCAAGTGCACTAGACAACATAATGTATCGATAATGAAACATCCCAGTCTAGAGCTGTGCTTGATTGAACGTACTAATTGATTGGTACCAACAAGACGTCACAATGGGACAAAGTACAATACATTCTAATTTACATGATGAACAAACGGACCTGTACAACACACAAACATGTGTTCAATATAATATTACTCAGTACACAGAACAAGAGACATCCATTACAACATATACTCCACTGCCACTGCCACTACCACTGCCGCTGCCGCTGCACCTCCCTTCATCAATTAAGAACGTTTGATCTGTACTCATCAAATTATGATGTACCCGACAATTTCCCAATTTCTTGCTCATTTCATACGCACAAACTATTATTTCGGTCAGGAGTAGCTAAACCAACACTAACTTTATTAATATTCCCAAACAAAAGCTTATTCAAAATACTTGCAGCTTAAATGAGAAGTATTTTCCAGATTGAAATGACATAAACGATTTCATGAAATATACTTTAGAATCCCTGTGGATTTCTGCAATACAAAACAATGATCTACTAGTTGGGAAAAGCATTAAATTGTAATTCGCATCTACATTTCAATCATTATGATCATGTCCTATAGTTTTTTGGATTTTCTCTTTTTGATTCTATTCATTTAAATAAGACTCACATACATAATATATTGAGTTTGTACATAAACTTCTAAAGTTCCTTAAAAATGTAATCAAATAGTAACAAAATGTGTATTACTGCAAAACTGTGATCTGTTGAAACTTGTTGCTGTCAAGAGGAACAACACCGAAATAAAAAAAAAAATAGGATTTAGCATACAAATATGGTTGACTTTGATTAAAAAACTTAAAACTCAATATAATAACAAGCAAACACGCTTTTACATTATACTACTACATAGGAGTTTTAATTACCTCGATTTTGATTTACTTTAATTTACTAACAGTGTCCCCACCCAAGTGATGTTTTTTTATTAAATTACTAGCAATGTCCCCATCCATGCTATGTTAATAATAAACTAATAGTTATCCCCCCACCCATGTTATGTTAATAATAAAATACTAGTTATGTCCCCACCCATGCCATATTAATAATAAACAACTTATGTCTCCACCCATGTCATGTTAATAATAAACTACTAACAGTGTTTTCACCAAAGTCATGCTAATAATAAATTACTAGCAGTGTCCCCACCCATGTCATGTTAATTATGTGAGAGTGAATATAAAAACCATCACATGCTTGAAGATTGTTGTACTGTAATACCTTAACATAAACATTTCCATTTAGTTAAAAAAACTTAACTTTCTTGCTAATTTTTAAAGGTTTTTATTACGAATGTAATAATTATTATACTGATTACAGTAAAATTTATATAGTGTTATCATGAGTTTTGAGAGACATTACAAGTTTTTATAAAGGATGATGCAAGTCATTTTTCTGGTAGAAAGTCTTCTCTATGTTGTTCTATTTACTGTGTTTTCCAATTTTATACTTAAAAATATCCATACGTTAATAAATAACACAGTTTGCATTAAAACAGCGAACCTTCATAATTTTAAAACACACCATAAGGTAAGCAGAGATATTTTTTTGCAAGAACTGAAAAATAAATTAGGAAAATTTACTTGATAAGTAAACATTGCATGTGAATTTTAGTACAGGGGCACATGTCCGATCACTGTAAATTATGGTTGTTGGCTACAACAAAGTTTTACAGTTTTGTGAAAAACTTTATATTAATTTACATACCGTGCTAAATACATCACAGTGACATTTCATTTTTAAATAGTAACTTTAAGTAACTGATTATTTACAAGTAGATTTAATTTCTGAAATTTCGTTAACTTAAATTATTTTTTATAATTTTTTTAAATAACTTTACAGTATAAAATATATTGATTGGTTGTATTACATGTAAATTACATCCATACATTTATTTAATATATACTATAATATAATACTAGTTATAAAAAATACAACGATTATAAGTTATACAACAGTTATTCATATTTTCTTCATATTCCACCAAGCCATTATCAATTTAACAAATAAGATTTTTAATAACATTTAACACTATAAAAATTGTACTGTTATTATTCAAACAGAGTTATTTGTATCAATTTAAAATTACTAACGTTTAAAGTTTAAAAGTATAAAAATACAATTATTGAAAATAATCGATTTTAAATATTGCAGTACTAACTGTCTTAACTCACATCGTTCTATAAAGAAGTTTATATTTATGTAGTTTACGTACTATTTTGTAGTAACTATGCATTGAGTGTGTTTCATTTCTTTTTCAAATCAATGTTTGTTCTAGAAAATATTCTTAAAAGCACAGTTATTTTGCACATTTTAACTTCTATAACTTTGTTTTCAGTACTGTAACATTAAACGAATCAACCAATTACTGTATGTGAACCATGGAAACGTGTGGATATAGATGCAAAGTTGAGCAGTTGTCACTCAATAATTACCATGTTTTATCTGAGCAGTAAAGTAAAGCAATACTTTTGAAGAAAAAGCAGTTATTCCATTTTGTTTGATGGTTAATAGATTAGAAATGGTGAAAGTGTTATTTCAAATCAAGCTGAAAAATTATGGCTTGTTAATTCCTAATTTAATTTTAAATATATTAAAAATTATATGTAATAACGAGAATAATTGTTATATTTGAAAGAAATATTTTATTAGGATAGACGTAAAATATTGTGAGAATGTCAAGTTTTTTGTATAACAGTCATTCACCACGTTTTGATAAAAGTACACATTGGTCTTAGCAAAATATTTGCTACTTTATAAATTTCCTGAAATTGAAGAGTTTATTTGCACAGTGTATCCTAAGCCAGTCAATCACGATATGTACTAAATAATGGACTCGAACATAACCTAACTCACACCGGTGACAAAGGTAAATCACTCCCTGCTATAGCCTGCTCTAACATCCTGGGCTCTAATAGGAAACGTCAGCCTTTAAACAATTGAGTGGAAATCATTACGGAAACCTAACCTGAAGCAGGGCTACATTAATCAAAGCCTGGCCATTGTACGGCATTGCATGAAACATCATGTTACTAATTGTTGTGCACTAACAGATGTTTGCCATCGCCATCCTACCACCGCTAACATTATTTCACCTCTAAGAAGAGCACATCAAAGTAAAATGTTTTTTTGACAAATTACTCGCAAATTGGAATCATAAAAATACTTTGCTGTATTTGTGATAAATATAAAAAATTAGTACTAATGACTAAAAAGTAATTATACTTCTAATAAATTAAATATTTTTCTTGAATAGTCTATGTATCTGGACAGAGGAAACATTTGTAAGAAACAAATAATTAAAAAGTACTCTTTGAAACATAGCCTTCCTAAAGTTACCGATAACGAAGTGAAAATAGAATTTAGAAAGGGAGACAAAGCCAAGAAATGTAAGGTCAACATCCCAGAACATAGTTTATCAGCAACTTTATAACATTTCTCTGACTTAGAAACGGAGTTACTTTACAAACTTAATGTTTTATCTTTCTTAAGTATGAACATAACTTTATTATTAAATTACGGACTTACGTAGAATGGAATGGATGCTTTAGAAGTTTAATAAATTATGGGTAACATAATGTTTAAAATGTGTTACTTAAATGAAGCTATTACTACCTAAATTAAATATAAATATTTTCATGCATACTTGATATCATTATTAAGTAATTTGTAACAATGATCTGAAAAATCATTTTAGGTGATCCATACTGGTGTTAATAATGGATACGAAACACAATATTTCAATAAAAGCAAAATTATATTAATTAACTAGCTGTTTCCCGCGGCTTCGCACGCGTTTCGTAAGCTTTGACCGTGTATGAGGACTTCTGGTTCAAGTGAATGAAATTTCCAACGCCGATGTAGAATTTGCCTTACTGCCACAGTCAAAAAGATCTCTCAAAAGTGTATATAACCATTGTTATTATAAAGTGGTCTAACTCACTCAAGCTTTAAGTTCAATTAGAAATATATTTTAAAGACAAATATACATCATAACTTAACTCCTTCAAATTTGGCTTAACTCCTTGTGTTTGGCTATTTAATATACGTAGCTGGTTTCGTAATTGCAGTTTATAATGTGCAGGTGCTTTAAGGTTTTAAAAACTTTTATCTTTTGCTGCGCAGCCTGTTGACGATTTACATCAATGGGCATAGCATATAAACCTTCTCCGAATAAGCAATATACATACAACTTTTCATAAAGATCGGTCAAATAGTTTACGATTCCATAAAGAACAAACACACAAACATTCATTTATATATATATATGACGGCTTAAAGCACTTTTTTTTCTTGGCGGCATTATGTTATTTTCCAATAAAAATTCGTCAAAAAACTGCTCAAAGGAATTCTGTAAAAAAAATGTTGAGAAAAACATTCTTCAAAGAATATTTACATGAGAAAACAAAAATACTTGCCTATTTTTTAAACCTTTTACTGATGGAAAATAACACTGTTCTTGGAAATTGTAAAAAAGATATCAAATCACGTTTATCAAAAATTTGACATTTGTGACACGTTGTAAATGTCAAAAAATGTTTGTTTACATAGAAACGTCAAAAATATTTATGTTTACTTAGTTACTGTCAAAAATAACAACAATTTTTTGTCGCATTATATATGTTTACAAAGAACAGCTGATTAAAAATTTGAAAAGACTCTTTCACTTAATAACATATGTTTGCTGCAATGCATTTCTTACGGGTATTTCTGTAACCAGTGGGGCGGAATCCTGAATCGGGAAAGGGATAAAAAGTATCCTATAACCTTCTACAGATCAAGACGAACAAATTTAAAAAAAAATTAGGCGAATCCGTCCAGCCGTTTGTGAGTGATGCTGTTACACACGAACAGTTTCATTTTTATATATATAGATAACATTTTCAAGCTAGCAAGATTATTATAAACTAATGTGGTAAAGATAAGAAAAATGTCATCATATTATTTAAAATGAAGTTTAAATAAATAATTGCTCCTAATATATATTATTGTTTAACAAGCACTTTTCCAAGCTCATTATATTCAAAATGTTTACCTCTCCCTTACAAACCATTCATACTATTATAAGAATATTGCATAATAAGTGTATATAAAATTGATAATTTTTGTTTCAATTTTGTTCATTTTGATTCACAAAAAAAAAAAAATACTTCATAACAACAATTAATTTAAAGACTTTGGAATCTCTTTTATTGTATAGTAACGAAATTAATATATAAGAAGAAATATACATCATTCTTTATCAATCAGTTTACCAATAATTGATTTCTGATGTTTAAAAGTTTTTATATGTTTTTGTACCTTGTAATGTTTTTTCATTCTTTTTAATGTGTGTGTGTGTTTGAAAAATCTTATGGTAATAATATTATCTACATCTGATAACAACAGAACCATTGCTATTGAGAAGAAAACATGGAGTCCACAAAGCACATAATATTACAAGGTCACATCTCTATTCTGATATTCAGGCAGGGGCAGGAACTAGAATCCAAGTTTACCAGTTGTGCATAAATTTGATTTAGTGTTCGAGAAAGTACAGGAACTAGAATCCAAGTTTACCAGTTGTGCATAAATTTGATTTAGTGTTCGAGAAAGTACAGGAACTAGAATCCAAGTTTACCAGTTGTGCATAAATTTGATTTAGTGTTCGAGAAAGTACAGGAACTAGAATCCAAGTTTACCAGTTGTGCATAAATTTCATTTAGTGTTCGAGAAAGTACAGGAACTAGAATCCAAGTTTACCAGTTGTGCCTAAATTTCATTTAGTGTTCGAGAAAGTACAAAGACATCTTAAATCTAAATTAAAAGACAACAATGAGTGGGCTGACCTGTGCCACCATCAGCAGAGGGTCCCAGCATGTTGTGTACTCTGTTGGCGTACAGGACAAATGTGGGGTAGGGGATGTCGTACTTGCGGGCAGCTTGGGACAGTGACAGACCCTCCTTGAGCACAGACAGGATGGCCTCGGCCATGGTCTCGGGACGCCACGACTTGAGTGGTCCACGTTCCCGGAACCGCAGATTATGTACCAGACTCTGGTTGGTGTTCCAGCACTTCTGCCACATGCTCTGCAGCTGGTACTGGTAGCTGTCTGCTGAAAGGACAACATCACGTACATCAGTCTCCAGTCATCGAGCAATTCCAACAATAGTCACATCAGCAGTCTTAGAAAAAGTTTACAAAACTTAATACATTTAATGGTAAATAATGTACTATAATCTTATTATGTACAATACAAGCAGCAATATGAATATACCATTGGTGATCCTTATGAGGGTTTATCTGTATAAATATATCACTTTGTGTTTAACCTTCTTTCTGGTAATCCATCTAGATTATCCACGGAGTGAGTATGCACTCATTCATCCCATGACATAATCAGCCATCATCCAGCAAAGTGTGTTCAGTTGCTAGGAAGAACATCAACAGAAACAAGTTATCATGTTTTATTTGGTATAAAATAATACACAAACACACACAAATATGTATGTATGAATGTATTACTTTAGAGAAAATAAAACTTTAGAGATACTCATTCTTTAGAATGGTACTATATAAGTACATAAAGTGTAAACAAAACGTAATAAGGCAGATGTAAAGGGTTTAAAATTTGTTTAATCAAAAACAAAATTAACAACACTAAATAACAATTATACACTACATCAATCAATAAAATCTTTATTTTCTTTTAATCACTGTACAATAAATAGTGTCAAGTAATTAATACTTTGTTGTTATTAATTACAAGAAAGTAATTAATAACAACAAAGTAATAGTATTTTGTTTTGTTGGTTGTGTATCAGTAAAAATCAACCAATTAAACCTACTTTCTACAAGTACTCAAAATTATACTTAAAACATAAAATGGATGCTTGGCATTTTTATTATTCTATCAGACTATCTAGTAGAATTCAAACTGCAACAAAAAATTGTTATGTAGACGATATTTAAGTGAATTTTATAAATACAGCAATTTAGCAGATGATTTAAAAATAAATAAAACCATGTATTTTAGAAACTAATCTTGCCATTTCCAGGTCAGACAAATAAATTATTTAACTAACAAAAGAAATTTCATCATCCTTATGTGATTTACTTCGGTTTTGAATGAATTTGTTTAAAGATTTCTATGTGAAAAACAGTCCTAAAACATTATTAAATAGAAAAGTTCAAAAACATATTCCTTACGTTTTATATTATGTTTTATATGTGTTGTTTTATATACATTTTATATTATGTATAGTTTCAAATGCAAAAAAGAAAGTCCTATATGTTATAAAACTAAGAAATAAAAGATTGGACTAATGTCCTTCCTAATTCCTTTAAATATTCCAATATGTCACGTTGTTTTGTCACAAATGTAAAACTATGATATGTATTTGTATATTAACAATACAGTAGAGAAATGTGGTGTAATCTACAAAAAATTATGAAAAATGTATTATTTATACTATACATTCTGGTCGTGGGTATGAATTTGATGATGATAAACCAAGAAAATGTATAAAATCTCATTTGTAGATAGGTTTAGATTTATGACTTGCTTTTTGAAATGTTAGCAAAACATATGAAACATACTAATAGTTTTTTTTTAAATGGTCAAGTTTTAAATGAGATATTTGGAAAACAACCAAATGAAGAAGAAAAAATGTTTTAAATTCTTTCAGGTAAAGGAATATTTCCTTATACATTTATCAATAGTATTTGAAAACTTTATCAAAATGAAAAATTTAAGATTTTTATTTAATTTTAACAGGTGAGACAATTTCTGACAATGAATACCAACATTATTATAGTGTTTGGAACAAATTGAAGTTAAAAATCTAGGAAATTAATCAGATTTATGCAATAATCTACATGTTCCATTGTTTGCAGAAATATTTGTAAAGTTCAGATCAATTTTCTTAGTTTGTTATAAATTAGATCCAACTCATTATCTAACTGCTCCATGTCTAATATAATTAAGAAAGTTAAATATAGTTATAAAAACTATTTTACCTCGTCTTTATAAACCATATGCTATGGTCAATTGTACTATCAAGTAAAATGTTGTTTATCATCTTTTAAATACAATGCTAATTTGTTTATAGTGACTGTGAATAATAGATTAAAAATAAAATATTTTTATTATAAATTAAAGATGGTATCATGTTTTATATTGTCAAAAATATAAATATAAAACTAAAAGTATAGATTATAAAATTGTTGGATTATATAGATTGATTGAAGGTAATTCTAAATGTGAAGAAAATAAAAGCGCATTAGTAAAAGTTTATGATTGCTTACGATACATTACGAAGATGACTTAATGCCGAAACACGTATCAGCCCATAAAAAATGTATACCACGTTATTGTACCAATCTAATGAAAAATTAAATTAGAAAAATAAAATTGCCCTTTGTTTCCTAAACAATGAACTGTATTGTATACATATGTTATATATACAAATATTTGAATTTTTTAAACGGACCCTTAACATGATGCTTAAACATGGTTAGCCAATAAATGATATGACTGTGTATATACCTAAAATAATAGTAATGGAAAGTGGACAAAACCAGGTATCCACAATGACTTTGTAATTAGCCTTTTGTACCCAAGCCCCCCTCCCTCCCCCCTCCTTGCACACACAGCGGTGACAATAAGCAGGATCTTAATAAACCAAACTACATCAAAACAACGCTACACATGCATCAGGTGAACACAAACTACATTTGATTGTTTTAGTTGATTGATAGGGAAATAATTATGTGCGTCCTTTGCACAGTGCCCTCACAGGCGGGAACAACATTAAAAATGATGAGTGCAAATGGCACAGACAAAGATGATATCATGAAATTAATTAACTCCAGTTATACATTAATTATATATTGAATAATGTATTATGTTAAAAAATACCAGTAGCTGTTGGCAACAAAATTTCATTAGTTTGATTATTTTAACCAACACATCTAAACAGGAAGAGGATTTTAATTCACTATAATTTTGTCTTTAATAATTGTCTTATCGAGGTTCTAAGAGGTTTGCTGTCTCCTCTCTCTTTCAATTTCAAAGGAGATTGTATAAAGGAAATACTTTAATGTTATTCATATTGCATATAGCTCTAAAAATTTTCTTATGCAACTTTTCATTTGAGAGTAAAACTATATTTTTAATCTTTAAAACTAACTTAGCTGTAATAAAAAAGAATATACATTTAGTTATTGTTAACCTATAATATAAAAATAATACAATGTTTAAGCTGATTCCAGCCTAATTTGTTATTTAATCAAATTATTGGTTTTTGTAGTAGCTATATAAAGGAAATCTCATTTATATTTGTAACGAATTGTTATCATATATTTTAACAGGTAACCGACTTTATATTATATCAATTAACCCTTTGAGTGCTACACACCAATAAAGTGTCAGTCGTATTTCTGCAGGAAACAGCTACAATACGGATGTATCTGTACCCAAACAAAAATTAGGCCTTCATAATTTGATTGTTTTTCATAAATTTTTGAGCCAATCTGTGATTGGCGTCATCTAGAGTTACCACAACATAGTTATTGTGATTTTCAGTCAAAACGCGAAGAATTGCATAGTATTTAAAGTGTTAATATTAATGCATAGTATTAGCCTTTTCCTTGGACACTTTTAACAAAATATTAATATAAATAAATACAAACTTAACTGGGTTACTTTCTTGATAAACTCCTCCTTATGTGATGGGTGTCCAACTTTCTTTCACATGTAATAGAAGATGGCACGATGTCCCTTCATAAATTAATATGACAGACATTTGTTCATTAATATTTTGTCAATTGAACACGCCTCACCTGATTACAACTATATACAACATTTGGTGAGTAATACAAGAAAAGATCATTTTTTCAATCTGAATGTTTAACTCTTAGAACTTGTTCGTATATCTGCAAATAAAACAAAGTCTCTTGTGAGAGATTCTTTCAAACCAAAATTATTATTATCATTAATCCCTTACACCCATGGTGAATGTTACTCAATGTAAAAAGAGCAATTTTCAACTACAGATAGTCACTGTCACGTGTTTCTAAGTTTATAAATCTTCACAAATTAACACAATATTTAAAGTTTAAATAATTTAATTACTTTAAAAGACTTCATCCAGCATTTAACGAAACTCTTAAGTATACTCGAAATTACGAGTTTGGATATTTTATAAGATAAAAACCATTTCATTATGATGTTGAAAAATGACTAACGAAACATTTAACAAACCAGTTATTTTTGCATTATACTAATGCATTATAGTAATATGTTGTATTAATAAAGCCATAGTAACATTGGTACTGCTTATAGTAGTACTGTAGTAACAGAGTGACTTCTGTGAGTTGAACAATCCAGATACATGGGCTCCAGCACTTGGCTAACATATTCCATTCCAGCATGCATAATTCAATTTTAGAGCCTCTTGTAGTTTGGCTTGCATTGCATGAAATAGTCAATGCCAGGAATAGCCTGCCCACCTTAACTCACTCTTACAACTTTTCCACAAACTAAAAGACTCTCGTATTTATGGGTAATATCCGACATTCACACTGACATCTGACACTAAATCAGATATCCGACCCTCTTACAGGTATCTGAGACTGAAACTGATATCCGACTTTCAAACTGATATCCGATCCCCACACTGATATCTGACACTCAAACTGATATCCGATCCCCACAGTGATATCTGACACTCACATTGATATCCGATGTCTCACAAGTGATATCCGACCCCCACACTGATATCTGACGCTCATACTGATATCCGATCCCCACACTGATATCTGACACTCACATTGATATCCGAGTCTCACAGTGATATCCGACCCCCACACTGATATCTGACGCTCAAACCGATATCCGATCCCCACACTGATATCTGACGCTCAAACTGATATCCGATCCCCACACTGATATCTGACACTCACATTGATATCCGAGTTTCACAGTGATATCCGACCCCCACACTGATATCTGACGCTCAAACCGATATCCGATCCCCACACTGATATCTGACGCTCAAACTGATATCCGATCCCCACACTGATATCTGACACTCACATTGATATCCGAGTCTCACAGTGATATCCGACCCCCACACTGATATCTGACACTCAAACTGATATCCGATCCCCACACTGATATCTGACGCTCAAACTGATATCCGATCCCCACACTGATATCTGACGCTCAAACCGATATCCGATCCCCACACTGATATCTGACGCTCAAACTGATATCCGATCCCCACACTGATATCTGACGCTCAAACCGATATCCGATCCCCACACTGATATCTGACGCTCAAACTTATATCCGATCCCCACACTGATACGTCTCTCTGCTCAGAAATGCTTGCGTGACATATGAGAAAACTGCTGTTTTTCTCTTAAATGTTATAAACTGATTTTCACAGCAAGGAGCATTGCTTGTATGAGCATTTCTTTTTACAAAAATGCTCATACAAGTTTGTTTTGGATTCAAACGTAGTTATCGTAAGTTTTAATATAATTCAGAAAATTAGGTTCTTTCCAAATTTGAAAAATGGCTTGTGTACTAGGATCACCCACATGTGTACAAACACGTACGAAGTTCCTGTGAAAATGTGTTCTAAAGCTTACGATAGATCCACATTCCATACTTGCCCAGGCTTGAGTGGCACTACGAAGACGATTGGCGCTACCTCTTATTTTCCTGATGAGAACAAAAATACAGTTTCTCATACTTCGTAGGGACACTCACTAACATGTTATGTCATTGACAAACCTTGTAGGGTGACATTCACACTTGTTAACGATGTAAACATCTAACTTGCAGGAGATACATTTTGTGAAAATTAAAAAGAAAAATTCTGGAACAAACCAAATTGTAAAAATAATTAACTAAGCATTGTACAGTCAGGTTCTTGCAACAATGAATCAGTTCTGATATTGGCATTAGAACAGCACTGACTTCACTGTGTAGAAACCCGATAGAGAATTAGAATTGAGCCGTATTACGTTTGACATGAATTCCGAAAGAGGAAAAAAAACAAAGTTCAATCGGGTTAGAGAACAGCGATGGAAGTGAGACAGCATATCGGCAAGGTCCGGCGTGGACGAGCGATGGCCGTAATTCCACCAATTAAAGAATGTAATAAGCATAACCTTGGAGCAACTATAGAAATCCCCCCTCACCCCCCCGGTCCAGCCGCACATTAAACAAACCTACTCGTGTCTGTCAGACATGTTTTATTTATTATCAGGACATAAAACTTTATGTTTTGCGACTGTAATTGCGTGGAGAATTGCTTCTCTCAACAATAAATATTAAACTAACAATAAAATACAAAGTTGTGACGGACAATGTGGGCCTGGTTACAGTTACTGTACGAAGTGTAGACACTGTTCAGTGTTCAGCGTAAAACACGGAACGGCAATAATACCAACAAACAGTCTTAACATCATGTCTTTATTGATATCAACATACAGACTTGTTACAGATTATAGTCTTCAAACTTAACCTACGTTTGTAGAATTATCTGCTGATAAATCATATTTTTCTTTAGTTCTGCTTTGATATTCAGACCGAGCAAATCGTCTTAGATTACTCTATTTATTAATAGAAATTAACAATAATTTATTCGTGTCACGTACAAATATTTAAATCCGAGCATCTTTGACTTTATGACGAATACATAAAAAATTTGAATTGACTGAAACAAATATGACAAACAAAAACTTTGGCACATTATGGCAAATGGCGTTAACAACTTTTTGCGCAGCTTCTTTTTTGTTTCCAACTAAGCCAACAGTAATAAATCTGAGAACACAGGCGGCTTGGGACAACATATCACACGTTGCGTAAAGGTATCAAAGAGCTGTCAAACATATATTTAACTAAATCTCAATACACACGATAATCCCGCCTTTGTAACGCCTTGTACTTACTTATACTCGCAGTTGGCAATAGATTATCAGCAGATAACTGTTACAATGGTGATGACGCCTGTTACAGTGGTCTAACATGATCGCATCATTGTGCCCATGCCAATGATGACCAACTAATGCCTAAATTGTATCTTAAAATCTAAGAGCTTAAACAATAAAACTGATCAACAGTCTACAACAATAGGAATGGCACGTGTATTAGTGTACGCGGCTTTCTGTGCTTGAAACACACCCTGTACACAGAAAACACTTATAAACTCTTTTCAAAGGCAAACTTAATATCAATAAAGTCAGATACGGAGAATAAGCTGTTGAAATGAGCACTCGTACATTGAAACAAATAACCTTGCATTGTAAAAATTGATAACAAAATGAGTAACGTACATGTAAAGTACGGTTTGATAATCTTTACAATACACGTTAAACTATTTATTACGTCTATTGCATAAATAATGTGTCATTATGACAATATTGCAAAGTTATAAAAAACAATGCCGAGTTTAAACCGCACATACATGAACAACCGTATTGCTCTCTCTATTGCGAACATTTTCGACTGAGCAAATCCAACACTTATATTAGAGAGCGAGTATTACACAATAGTTAACTTAATGCTTATAATGTGACTAAAACATTTAAAATGCGCGAAGTGCAATAATGATAAAAGATAGTAAGTTTATTCCCTGTTAATGGCGGCCGACAAACACGTAAACACTTGAAATGGGTTGCAAAATACAGAGAGGTCACAATACTAAAATTACGACTGATATTGTTTTGATTTCAAAATTATAATTACCTATTGGAACGTTAAATTTGAGTGTGTTAAGTGTGACACAGCTGTCCTGGAAGCCTCATCTTTCACCGCGGACAAACAAACAATCCCAGCCACGGCGACAGCGTCACACGCAACTAAAAAACCGCTCTCCACTAATCAATATCCACTTATTAATATCTAATGTTGATTTATTATCAGAGGAAATTAATTATTTATGTAAATCGTTATTGTCATACGTGAATAGATCGCCATTTGCATACTGGAACAATGGCCGGTCTAAGCCTACACGGTTCGGTTTGCACTACCTAACAAAAGGCAAACCGAGTCCGTATTTAACGATACAATTTCTTCACTCACCCGCTATTTGTAGTCACAGTTATCGGTGAAAACACTACTACGCGGACAACACGCGTGATTAATTATCGTCTCCACCTAATTAATGGTCGAGTCGAGTTAGATGGGAAGCAACTAATGTAATGGTTAACCGTAATGCAAACAAAAGCAACTCACTTACAGCTAAATCGTCAAACAACTACGTGTCACAGACTAAACTTAATTGCAAGCAACATTAACTGATAAAACTGCAGAGCTAAAAACTTAACTAAACACAGAACAAACTAATCAATTATTAACTTAATACAACCAGTTACGTGTAAATAATTATTATAATCGATTGTACACACAGAAAAAACGTTAACAAAACTTAAATACACTACAAACAAGTACAAAGACAACTAATCTAGACATAGGAATGGTTGGAATATCATTAATCAGTATAAAGGCAGCGGCGCAATAGCGGAAGGCATGCTCCAGGGGTACGACATGCTCAAAAATAAATATTTTGTTAAATTAATAGCGGCAAATCAGAAAATAAGATTTTACATATGCCTAAACTGAATCCGTGCATTTTAATGCAATAAAATTCACTTTAAAAAAATACCAAAAGAATGTTTACATTTTTTAATTGGATTGAATTTACACCACCCGAACCGTATTTTATTAATTCAAGGGTGTTACTACGGGAATGATGAAATCCAAAATATAAATCCTATGTAAGCTCGATTCTCCTAGGTTGTAATAATTTGTTAAAAAATGCAAATACTGTAATGTTTTAATTTATTATTTGATTACATTTTAATAAGTTTATTTAGAGCATGAACCGAGCATGCACAAGATCAACAGATCCCCCGCGGCCCAGCGGCTAAGTCTGTATCGGTTGTTCTTGCTGTTTGAGTGCAGGTGGTGGCGAGATCGGCTTGTCGTTATTGTTGTTATTGTTGTTGTTGTTATTGTTGCCCGATCCCGAACCGTAGTGCAGGGAGACGATCGAGTGTTTCTTGCAGAACGCCCACCACCACCTGAACCCTGCGAGGCCGGTAAAGGCAAAGTCGGGATCTCGCTCGCGCCTCAGCTTCTCGACGAAGCCGAGGATATCTTTGAGCGGCTTCTTGGTCCGCCTGTTGTAGGGAGAGACTGATATGTCGCAGCAGAACTCCAGGACCGCCGTCTCCTCATAGTAGGACAGTCCCGCCTCCTCCAGGACCATCATCCTGTTAGTCTTCCCTAGGATGTTATCGTAGAGTGTTCCTTTAGGAATGCCGTAGCACGACGAAGCCTCGGTAAACCGCATTTTCTGCGTCACTATCGCCTGGATAGCCTCCTTCAGCTGGGGTTGCGTCCACGTCGGTGCTTTCATTTTCAGTAAGGTGGGGGCATCTAAGGCAAGGTAAAACAAAGCTACACTTCACACGAATGCAGGCAAACATAAACAACAGAACCAAAATTATGATGCAAAACAAAAAATTAAACTAACATTAACTGGCGATGAATGAGAAACAATACGTGCAATTAAAACTCAACACACGTATCTGATTACTAGCAAACTGGGCACTATGGTGATCAGCAAAGTTATCAATCTCTTTAAAATATCTGACTTGATTATAAAACTACTATAATACTGTACATGGTCAACTAACACAATATATTCTTGTTACAGATATAATTCAAATATCAATTTTGTGTCCTTTTGTTAAGCTAAAGAATAGTTTTTATGTGTTAAAATTTCAAGATTTGAAACTTTATCTTAGAAAAGAACTAAGAATATTATTTTTTTTTAATATATACATATCTATATTCAAATTTTGTAAAACCATATTCGTATCAAATTTGTTTCTTTTTTTGAGGACCATTTTGTTCCACTGCTCTAACTAAGCAGGTTAAAACGTTTATCAATTGTAGCTTTCGTTCAACCACCGAGCTTTATTTATTCTCTTCTCATTACGTAAATAATAAACATAACAATCTCCCCATTCTCAAATTTCGGACGCTACCTTCAAAAGTGAAAACAAAAACACATAATTCCATGTAACATACGTTTTCCTTGTGGCTTGAAGAATGAAAAGGAAAAGTTTTCCCCAGAAAACTTCAAGTGTAATCATTAAAACAATTAAATGCAATCTCAACTTAATACTAATACTACTATAAAAGAGGGTTTAATATTCTATTACAGGGAGAAAGTGTACACAGAAGGTGACGTCCGAAATGAAAGAATTCACGCGCAATGACAGCTGCAGCTGTGAGATCCCCCACTAATGGGAAATGTGTGAACACAAGAGGCATGCGTTAATAAAACAAGGCAACGACTAAAATGTTTACATTAGTTTGAAATCATGGACAAGGACTTACCGGCCAGGGAGGAGGTGGAGGCTCCGAGCCAAGCGTGAGATGACTCAAGCATCTTGGCCTGCAACACCGACAAAACACAATTTAGCAACTAACCACGCACAATGTGTAACAACTAACATTAAATAACTCTAAAACCGGCTCCGAACCAAGCGTGAGATGACTCAAGCATCTTGGCCTGCAACACCCACAAAACACAATTTAACAACTATAACGGCCATATGGCTAGACCTTATTGATTCAGTACACAGATCAACCAACCCAAACAAATCAAATACATAATCAAATAGTTGGGTTTATTAAAGAAATATATAAAGTCGGTGCCCTTAACTGGTTGGATCCAACAGCTCGAACCCGGAACCCAGGGGTGGCACCAATCAGATACCGGAGACATAACTACTCTGTATTTATGTACGAGAAGACAGGGTAACTGTTTTCAAGCACAAGTCACTATATTAACAGAGAAACTGCCGTTTAGCCAGTCATTCAGAAGTATTGCCACACGGATGTTACCATAAACTACTACAAGTATTAACTAGCCATTACAACAGTGTGTGTCAAACTGTGTTGAGAAATTAGTTGTAAAACGAGACATATTGAAATTCATTACGTAATCAACATCAAATTTGACGTATGCATTGATACAAAACACCACATGATTAACATTTCTAGTGTTTATATAGTGTTTAAAATTAGTGTCCTAGTAGATTCATTATATATCTCGTGCAAAGAGTACATTGAAAACTTAATTTTTAAAGAATTCCACACTTCTTTCACAGACGTGCCATCTATATGATACGCTACAATGAGTCATTATTTAAAAATCAGTATTCCAGTTTTATAAAAGTAATTTTCTATATAGAAGCATTACTTTGTGAGCTTAGAGTTAATACATGATGTGTAGTTCTCATACTGCGCAGCTATACGTCGCGGTCGCTGCAATCTACTCTGCAGAGGGCAAATGAATTTACTTTCATTACATTTAATATTATAATCAGGCTGTTTCGCAGGCGATGTTAATAATTAATGTGATGACACGTCATATTCAACAACGTAGAGGTACGACAGGAAGTGACCTTTGTATAAACGACTGGGCCTCCATTTGAAATTTACATAACAATAATACTTTTGGCTTTCTACTAACCAGTGTTTATTTTTTGAGTTTACTTTTAGCTATTTGTCTTCCCCCCTCCCCGTTACACCACTCCTCGTACGACTAAATATTTATATTACGGCTGTGACAAAGCTCTCACGGACATGCAAATACATGCCGTGTGTGTCGTCGGTCAGATTTTGTACTCAAATATGTGGAAACACACTTATTGAGTCCATTTCATAATTTGATTTCATTACATACAGATTTATTTTTTTGCTGCTGACATATTTTAACCTACCTTCGACTGGCTAAGATCAATAACACTTCACAGAGCATTTCATTTGAGCCATTGTAAAATATACTCGTACTTCGTACTCGTACTTAAATCAATACTGCAATAATCGCGGGACGAGGTCCCAACGTAATAAAGGGTTAGCGTTGTCAAGAATATTTCAAAATAGGTTCTTAATATTTTAGCTATTGGAGTTGAAGAAATGCCTTGTACGGAAATTTTAGGACTGATAACAAATTGTAGGATAGTTCAGATGGCTTACACTAGCCTGATATTCGGATAACTATTGTGGTGAGCACGAATTTTATTGATAGTGTTAATACTTAGAATAAATGGTAGGATCGTTCAGATGGTTTATATTAGTCTGATGTTTGGATATACTTTAACTATTGTGGTGAGCACGAATCGATACTGTTAAGACCTAGAATAAATGGTAGGATCGTTCAGATGGTTTATATTAGTCTGATGTTGGGATATACTTTAACTATTGTAGTGAGTAAGAATCCATACTGTTAGGACCGAGAATAAATGGTATGATCGTTCAGATGGTTTACACTAGCCTGATGTTCGGATATCCTATAACTATTGTGGTGAGTACAAATCGATACTGTAGAGGAAACAAGTAGGATGAAGTGAGGTGACACACCCCCTGGCCAGTTTTATGTGTCTGTAATTTATTAGTCAATGAAAACACACTTTCACCTAATAAAGCTAAATTGGATTGACAAGGGCAGGAGTTGGCACGTGTTCCTTTCCCTGCCACACTGTCCTGATACAACACTAACGTACGGCTAGCCCTGTTCAGAGATCCTAATCTCCTCTTGTTACTCTGTCACCTCTCAGTAGATGCGTGACATTCACACAGGTAAAATAGGTTCTTTGATTGGAACATGTGACGGAGAATAAATGGGATTACGTGCTACTCGATCGTGGCAGAGTTAGCAAGCCTCGAATGCTTCTCTGGACATCTTACTGCTAAATTGAAATGTACAGTACCCACTATTTTGATAGTAAAGCATAGCAAAGCAGCTCAACTACGATGTGAGTAGAATAAATGCAAATTTTGAACGGAGCGCGCTAAACGATATTTTCTACAAAATTGTAAGAAATGTTCGCTTACAACGCACACGAACCTTCTGTGATAGGAAACAAACACATTCTAAATTCTAAACAAATAATGTTTATTGGGGCCATGGTATACCACCTATGTGTCGCCTGTGTTGATGTATACGTTTATTCCACTACTTGGCACCAGTCACGTGGTTCCACCAGTGCTACTGCAGAAGTTTATTGTGTTACTCGGCAACAGTGATGTGTTGTCTATGCTACTGCAGAAGTTTATTGTGTTACTCGGCAACAGTGATGTGTTGCCTGTGCTAATTCAGAAGTTTATTGTGTTACTCGGCAACAGTGATGTGTTGTCCATGCTACTGCAGAAGTTTATTGTGTTACTCGGCAACAGTGATATGTTGCCTGTGCTACTGCAGAAGTTTATTGTGTTACTCGGCAACAGTGATGTGTTGTCTATGCTACTGCAGAAGTTTATTGTGTTACTCGGCAACAGTGATGTGTTGCCTGTGCTACTGCAGAAGTTTATTGTGTTGCTTGGCACTAGCCATGTGTCGCCTGTGCTAATGTTTAAGTTTACGCGACGAAAAACTATAGACGTTACATTTATAAAAACAGCTTGATTGTCTGTAAATTGCGGATATTCCTGAAAATTGAACGTAGTACTCGATAAATTAAATAAAGGAACTTTATAAACGGTTTCTTTCAAACAGCAAGGCGGCCATACCTACCGTACTCCACGTAAATTTGCCGCGAAATACAAACAGATGGGATTTACCGTTTCCTAGTTGTAAAATAACATTAAACTCTAAACGTTTCAAGAGTGGAGCCGATGTTCACAGGATTACCTAACAACAATACCCGACGCTCCGCTGTACAAGCCACACGACTCCGCGGCTTGAACAAAATAAACCACAATAATGTCGGTGGGAAAGTTTGAGTTGACGAATGAATGAAGAAGAGTCGCCTAGCTAAACTATTCACTACTACAAACATGAGGGAACATTAACAGATGGGGAGAACGGAGCGATAAGACGGGAGAGCATTTTCACACACAGACCGTGATTCGGCCAAGTACACAATGGCATGACGCGGCTTTCTACCGGTTTCCTCAATTTTCTCGACTAGCCGACCCCCGCCCCTTTACCGTCCACCACTCCCGCACTACAAATTACCATTCAATATTTTACCATTGTCTTATAGTCAAAGACAACCTAATTACAATAACACAACCCGGACGGAACCGCCACGCTTTGTTCCGGTTCCGACCCGATAATTTACGGAACGAGTTATGTTGTAGCTTTCAGAAAATGATTATCTATAATATATTCGGATACGGAAGCGTGTAACAATACGGATGAGTAATTACGACATCACGTGTGTTCGTTATGATGTTTGTTTGGTGTAATTACAGGCCTATTGACTGGACCATTCTATGCTAACATATTAATGGCCGTCACACTCGGTACGCCTGTCTGTCCGGAGACTGCTAGACGTGGTACCGCTCCCACACGTATAGACCATGCTTCATTTCCCTTTCCGGTATCTCACCACACCGTACCCAACTACTATAGTAACACCAAGTTACTTTCACAAACACAATTTTAGTACTTGCTTGTACTGGTAATGGTGAAGATTAAACTGTTTCCGAAATCCCTATAAAAATATTCCAAAAAATCCTCTTCTAAATGTTTTCTGATGTAATAATTTGCATAGTTGAGAACGTCTGTACAATTTAACACACTGCGAGTCCATATGTATATCTATATATCCGAATTCAATGTTTTATTCTCTTCATCAAATCAAGAACAACCCATTGTATAATGGCTCAAAACATTAATACATTTTCGTGTATCTAAGTACACTTTTTCAGATTAACATAAACTGTATAAATATCTACAACAAATTAAATATGAAATAAAAAGATAGCGAAGACTCGCACAAGAAATACAAACATTATACATAATACAATAGATTAGCAGCTGATGGTCCATTACATTGACGTGTGTGAATAACTAGAAAACATTAAATTTACCTGAAATAAAGACACCTCGGATGTCTTGTTTGAAGCACCGTTTGTGTGCACTTTTACTTTTTCAATTTTAACCTAATAAGGTAAGGTTTTCATTTAAAATTTCAGAGATCTTATATATGCCTTTGATGGTGTAACAATTTTCTAAATTATTTTGTTTGTGTGCATTTATGGCGTGACTGGCTAAAGTTTTTCAATGTCGCTACTGACAATGTAAAACCGATGGCTAGTTACTCTTATGGAAGTATTCGATGTTTGGCCGACATACTGTTTTTCACAAAAGTTACAATCAACTTGAGAAATGAGGTTGTTAGTGTCATAGTTAATATTTAATGTATGTTAAATATACGGAGTAGTTTTTAGAAATGTGTTTCCGATGTATGACAATAAAGTGAACTATTTACTATAACTGACTTGAAGTGTAACTTTAAGGAAGGGGAGGGGTGACAGAGAAACTGTGTAGGGTGTGGAGTAGAGTATATGACCGCCCGCCGCCGCCACCACCTCCTGACATTTCGTGCTACGCAATAAACATGATTTACTTTACGACGCCAAATAATCTCGATTACACCGCGCCATTGTTTTAAAAAGCAGAAATCACCAGGCGGGCCCGAGGCGTCGAGTTAGCGCTGCTTTACACTCCGCGGTCCGTACGTAGCCTGGTCGTTCTCTGATTTGATTGACATTTACTCCGGGGCCGGGCATCAGGACTTGTACTGAGGGGCGATCCTATCGGCAACAGGCAGATACAACTTTACAATAGAAAACTTCAGGTAAAAATCTATCGTACAAAAATATAAAACATGACACTATAAAAACTTGTAACGGAAACATTCTGGAACAATAAATAGTTGTGACTCGTAACAAAAACAAGACGATACAGAATAGTTTCCAAACAAATGTTTCATACTGGGTTCTTCGACAGATTAATTTAACGAGTAAGGAGGGAACGTTCTAGATTTAGAATTGTTTTCTTAATCGAATTACTACAAACAGGCTCATTTAATAACAAACGTTTTCAACTGTATGATAACTAAGGATTGAACATTCTAGGTTTAAACGTGTTTTTTTTATCGAAGTACTGTAAAAAACCTCGTTTTATAATGTCTTCCAATGTATCAAATCATTTATTGACATTTATCACTCATGAACTACATGAAATAGGCCAAGTGAAGAATATTTGAAATGACTAGTAATAGTATATATCCAGTTAGTTCTCTGTGGTTAGTCGTTTAGTGCGAACGTAACGTCCGTTAATGTCCGGAGAAATCCTGCTTCCTCCACAATCCAAACGTTTTCAAAAACAAACTTTACACAAATAATTAAAATGATACAAAGGAAAATAAAAATTTTGATACAATTGCTGCAATAGTCCGTTTTAGAAGTCACCGTAACACTGGGTGAAAGGCCCGACCTACCCAGCCAACGGCTAATTCCATGACGCTAACGGAAACATATAATGCTGCCATTACCTCTCGTGACTTATTAAATCTTATTGTTTCAATACAACAATAATGAATGGAAGTGCCATTGTGTGCGCGTCGTGCCAGCCAAGAGTGTGCTGTGTGTAGCTGTACGGTGTACGCTGTACGCTGTACGCCGTACGCCACACAAGGAGCCTGTCTGCCAGAAGTCCGTGTCCTGCCCTCCTTGCTCTACATGGTTATGTGCGGCGGTAATTAACCTAACTTGGATTCTAGTTCACATACAATATAGTTAAAATGAAGTTTTTCTCCAATCGTTAGAGTCTACATTGTGTTAAAAACATATGTATATACGCTAAAAGTATTAAATACATGGGAGGGGGGTAATTATTTTCAATTTTTATACGGTGGGCGGTTTTTGTGTTCATGGACTTTTGTATATGCCAGATTATATCTCCACCATTGTCGACGACGGAGGAACCCCGATAGCGGGTGATCTGAACACGTCTTGTGCTGAGGCGCCAAGCAAGGCGTGGTCACCGGACAATGAAACACAAACTCTCATTGCCACGCTGCTATCTACCTCCTGTGGTAGGAGTGTGGTTAACGCGGGTGGCAGCGCGAGGGGTGGGGGGTGGCGCGGGCTGCCGGTTACAAATCCTACCATTATGAACCGCTGTTGACAAAGCAGCTTACAGTAGCGGAGCTGCGCGCTTTAGAAATTGCCAAGTCGCCTGCAAAAATCAGACCCACATCCCGCTAACAAATAAGCCCACTTTATTACCTTCAAGTGGTCTCTCGACGCATCGACCGCGGCGGACAAAGGCTTGGATAAATCTGGCGGAATTAACGCTAACCTCGGCAGCGCGACATTGTGCCCGGAGCGTCTTCCCCGCGTGATCGCATCGCGTGCCGCCGGCGAGACAACGGGCCTGTGCGCGGTAATGAGCGATACTCGACTCGACTGTCGATGCGGGGGCTTCGAGTGCCGGTTGTCTTACTTACACTGATGGTTCAAGAAATAACACATCAATGGTTCCACGATGGGAATGACGAGCTATGTCTTGAATGAACCCGCTGTTGCGAGAGCGGATGCTCATTCGTCATTGTGTGGAAGGAAATTTAATGAACGTCTATAGTAAAAGAGCGAAATCGCTTAACTTCATAGACCGCGATGTATTCCAGACTTCAACAATGACGTCATGAAAAATGGAAACAATTTCTTAAAAAGGGAGTTGACTTGTGTAAAAGACTCATTTATTTAAAAAAATATGAATAAAACATCTATTATTTCTAGGAATGCCACCAACAATAGACCATGATGTATTCTAGACTTCACACTGTCGTCATGGAAACTAGAAACGATGTTTTAGAAAGGAAGTTGACTTGTGACAAAGACTAATTTATTTAAAGAATATGAATAAACAATCCATTACTTTTCGGAATACCACAAACACAAAAAAACTAAATATAATAATTCCATCAACGAAAACATATTATAATATTCATTCTGCTACGTCCGAAAAGAAGATTGTGAAACTATTCTCTCAGAAGGTAATTTAGGGGATTGCCATGTAAATGAGAAAGCAAACTTATAAACATTCAGAGGGCGAGGCGTGCAAACCATTTCATCTCAGTCAATATAAACAAGAAAACATGCAGATGAAGGCAATAATACTCGTATTTATAAACAGCAATAACGAAAATATGAAAAACGAGACGTATGAAGATTATATAAATGAAGTGTGGAAAACAAAGATGGAGTCCCGAGATATGTATGAGGTGGCGCATGTGATTAACAAATACAATCGAAGCCCACCCCGATAACCATCTAGGAGTATATTTCAATTTGTAAATGGACAGAAAGCAATTTGTATTGTAGGCTCAAGACACGCCCGGTCAGAGCCGAGTTGACACTATCGGCCATCTCTCTTCTCTCCGTCTCTCTCTTCTGCTATTTAATTTAAACATATGATAATGACGAGTCGTTGCGTCATCGTACCGCCGAACAATGGCGATGTCATATTATGTAAATACCGCATGAATGTCATTATATACAGGGCCGTCCTGTAATCCAGTTAATGTACAATCTTCACCCCTCCCGCCGCGGCACTCGCAACAAAACATTTTGTTTACGTCAAAAACAGCTCCCGCTAAATCTGATTTATCGTATTATAAGAGCTTTTTAGCGGTGACATCGAAAAACACGGCCGCGGGCTCGCGGAACACGGGCCGATATTAACTGTAACGTACGGCCGACGTGTGAAACCGTTTTATCTGCACGGCCACTATTTTAATTACCGATTGTTTATTGCTATCGATTAGTCGGGATCGATAAATATCGCACGGCGAGGAGTGAAAGTACGAGATAGTCGAGGAGCTGTTAATCCGTATTAAATATTATTAACGGCGAACAATCCGCGATCTAACAGCGTGTTCTCGGAGAAGTTGGAGCATTAGCAGGCCGATTAACATGGAAATAGCTGTTATAATAGTGCTGGGCCCTTCTCGTGGATCACACGATCACGAACCGCACAAATAACACTGGTTTACCTGTGATCCGTGATCTGGCTTAGTCATATGTAAATATCATAGGTTACCCCCACGTTGCATTTAACGTGTACAAATACTGTTAGTTATGTGTTTCTTTCTTACTGAAACTTTGAATAAGTCATAGTTGAATAAAATAGTAAAAGTAAATGCCTAATATTTAAATGTGCTTGTCCAACAGTATCTCCCAACAAGATCTTCCTAGAGTGCTACACTTAACTTAACATTGCGTGATATTCACCGATGTTGAATGCACTGGCGCCGAATTAGAGAAAGAGGGATGTATATGTTTTTTTATCCAGTAACTTCCACAGTGAATTATCAGAGAAGTAACAGTGGACATACTAAACGTACTCGAGGAACGTTCGCGTGTGACGTCCGCACTGTTATAGATGGATGCCGCCGCCGGCTCGAGTCGCTGTAAACCTGTCCCCCAGAGTTCCGCTTGACCCTTTCTATAAATCCACCTTACGTACGTATCCTGCCCGGTGCACAACATTTACATAAAATATGAATTGAAATTAATTTATGTTTCTTTTGTCATGTTAATGAAAGCATACGTGCATGCATGTCTTGTAAAATATAATTCAATTTGCAGCGAGTGCAGGGTCAGGACTGCATTGTGTTTGCATAGGTTATGGAAATGTACCGACTGGGTAGCTGCTTGCCTACACCACAGTACGTATAGTAGTCCGGTATAAGGCTGGGCCGCGATAATGGTGGTTGGCACAGACCGTGGACAGTACACAAACGCTGCAAATCATTAAAGCGTTAAGTTAAAAACAATACGTCGATACAATCGTGTTAATAAAAATTAATAATAAGCTGTCGTCCTGCAAATCCACAGATCATTCCACAATGTCGCTCCGACTTGACGAAGCTTAAGGTTCGGTAGAAATTACAGCATTGTAGGTCCGGGAACACTATTAACACTTAATGCTACTCGGCTAATATAGTCTGCGGCAAATCGCTAATAAACGTGCGGCTTAATATGTGGAGCAGAGCGGAGCGGAGTGGAGGGGCTCGCAATATGCCGGACTCAATAACCTCAAATTGTGCACTCCACTCGACCCGATCTGAGCATATTGGTCCAACTTGTCTGTCCGTGGTCTTTAGTGAACCGGGGAGAACCGGTTCGTAGTATCTGCGAGTGATATGCACCATCCACTATCCTAGGAATCTTCAACAAAGCTCACACAGACCAGGGTAAGATAAGATAATACACTGTTAAAGGGTTTCACAAAAAACATTTATATAAACTAAACATTTTAAAATATTAAATGCCGCAAAATGCTTGTACATTTGGAATAGACAGTCGGGAGACATGCGAGTAGCAGATAACTACTGTTTGATGTGTGTCTGAGGACAAGGCCTTGACCACGACTCGTATCTGCATAGATGTACGAGTACATGGAACCTTTGCGGTCGGTCATTACAACGTTATATAAATACATATTAATAAACACAAGTGGTATTTTTTAAAGAGCTTTAATTTTAATACATAACACGTTAACAGTATATAGTGCGTTATAATATGTACAAGAAATGTACTATTTAACGGTACTCTAGTATGAAGAAATAACAAACTATTTTACATGTCCATGATGTCACGTTGAGTAAAGTGTGTGTGTGTGTGGGAGTTCGCAAGTCACTGAGCTGACACCCATATTTTATTCTATATACCAAAAGAAGTAAGGTAAGAGAGAACCTCCGCCGATGGGTGACAGGGAGCTCGGTAGTGTACACATTCAAAAGTAAAATATCAACATAAATTCACACATATCAGTCACACATCGTGTGTCGCCAGGCAGAGAAGCAGCCTTCATTAACAAGAAGCACATGGTAAAACAAATTTATCGGAGCAAACGCAGCGCGGGTGCGAGCGGGTTTGATTGGGGCCAAATGAAGGCTGTCGCTCGGCGGGGAACGCTGTCGTTTATCACCTAACGCCGACTTTATGAAGATTTGTATCGCCCCTAAAGGCGACATTACACTCCGGTTCCGCACCACGCCGCGCCGGTTTGTTCCCCGCAAATCTTTCTCCAAATCCTTAGTCCGCTGACAACACGCGCTGTTACTTTCACTTCATATTGACTTGTTTATACGCTTTCATTTATTGAAAGTGAGACAGTACTATACTCGTGAAAACGAATAGAAAATGCCAGGATTTCTTTTAAAACCTCGCAAACAGAAATTTAATTATATTAGTTCACAGTGTTTTAATGTGCTAAAAACCCTTAAAAACTTTACAAAAAACACATTTCATTCATTTAAACAGTAAGAAAATGAAAATTTACCAGTAGTTATAGTGAACGATTCTCTTATAGAGGAAGTAAATTTTACTACATTCGTAGGAATGCACCTCGATAGAGAGCTGACTTGTAGTGATCACATCTACGTTATGTTCCGTAGTTCTATCTTTGCTCTGCGGAACCTTGCAAATATTTGTTCTGAAAATTGTTCTTATAGAATAGTGGCTGGAAAAAATATCTCGAACTAATTTGAAAGAGCCTTTCATCTCCAAAGTAGGCAGTCAGAATAATTGCGAATTTAAAATATAAAGAGTATGCAGAGATGGTTTCAAGAGTTTTGGATTACTGACATCCTCGCCTCTATATCCTGGAGGTGGCCCTCTTTGTCGACTAAGAACTATTTCGGTGTCGAATGCGTTTCATTCCGTTGATGAATTCATGATTCATGACAAATCGCTGGGAACAATTAAACGTTTTTTTAACTCTGTTGCCAAAATGAATGTTTTATACTTGATATAAATACTTGTATAGATAGTTATATTAATATAAGTGATAGGACTGGTGCGTCTAACGTATTCAACTGTGAGGGAAGTAGTAAGTGAAACAGGACAGGGCGGTGGAGACGCTAATACCACGTAAGCGGTCAACTCAAACAGACGAGGCCGATGTTGATTTTAGCCGTTGTTTACTCGCGCCAAGATGGCGTCTTGGAGATAATTGCTATACAACGAGAACGGTAAATGACTTGTCCCCACCCTCCGTCATAACTCGGTGCCGGTGCGATCAAATACCACTCGTATCGGCCCGGCCAACCAGCGCCCTCACCGCGTCGTGTCGTAAACCGTGTGTTTCTTAAAATAAATGACTTTGTCCACCGTTAAATGGACCGATGTCCCCGGACAGTCGCGTGCTCGAGGTAGAGTGTTGACCTGCAGTATACTGTGGGAGTAGGAACAGTGTTCATTGCACTAATCACGAGTTCAAGGGTCGGGCCTACATGTCTACATTAGTGCCCCAAGTGGTAGGCTCACAGTTGCTCATCGCTTTTTATAATAGTTGTATTAATATTCGTGACATCTGCACGCATCGCGCCGCGTGAGGCGTTCCACATTCTCACATCTCGGCTCACTATACATTGAGTTTAGTCGTTAATGTATTTGTCAAGTCTGGTACAAAACACCATCTGACATGTCAGAGAAATCTGCTGTTAGTTTTGGAATATTAATAACTTTTAAATTGCAAGAAGTTTTGAGTTATGTTTTGTTTCAATATCTTTTTTATTAGTATTGTGCGTTTAACATATATAATATAATATATATAATCACTTGACAGCATATTTGAGACGTATTTATTTCGAAATGCTCCCAGTCGCATTCGAAAAGCTGTATGTCGTAAAATGTGACCGCCTCCATCTACTGTAATGGCGAGTGTTTTCGAACACTCGTATCGCCTCATGTTTCAATTCCGATGATTTGTTGTGAATGCTCTTTAAACACCTACTGAGGAAGCGTCCAAAACACGGCGCCGACATCAAGAGGCAGACCTGCAGCTAAAGCCGACTGATACGGTGTCCGGCGGAGGTTTGCGGGTGATCAGCTGTTGATCAGCCCGTGTACCGCGGATCCATCAATGGTTGACTGATACACTATTACATTTTACAGCCATAACAGTTTCAAAAATGTACAGTAATTGGCGTTTACTTAGACCCGCAAGAACACGAACAGCTATTTGAAAAAATTCAAAACACTCTATTGAATTTGTGTATGGGTAGCCCGCGCCTCAAACTAATAAACCGTATCATAGAGATCAGTACATCAGTTTAAGAAGAGACTTGCTGGAGGATGGCACATCAGGAATACACATGAAGAAACAGACTGGCACACCTGGTTTATATGAGCATGCTAACTGAGGTCATCATCCATATGGACAACCAAATATTTAACACACTTAGAAAATTCCATAATACAGTTTTGTTACATTCAGGTGTAAATCGACATTAAAACAACGTTACTGTTAATCTCCAATTCTTCAGACGTGACGCTGGAAAAGCAGGCAGCAATATCGTCAGCGTACATAACCAGATTATAGTGTGGGTCTACCACCGGGAAACTATTTACATACAAGTTAAAGAGTATTGGCCCCAGAATCAATGCTTGGGGGCCACCAAAATTTACTGGAGCCCAAAATGAACGGTGTGATCTCTTTGAGATATATAGAAGTTCAGCCACTGTATCCAGTCCAAGGTCTCTCAGACAATTTAGAATATATGGATGACTCACGCAATCGAATGCTTTCGTCAGATCTATTATGACTCCCACCGTCCATCTATTTTTCCTATTTCAATAACAATGTCGGAAATAAAACAACTTATTGACTCAATATTGAATTTAACCTCCGTAAATCCAATTTTAAAGAGAATTTAGTTTGAATTAATAAGTTAAGTGGTCATGAAGTTAAATGGGTAACTAATCTTATGCATCCCACATATCATTCTAGTTCACTCTCCGTATTTAGCAAAATACTAACAGTTCATAGTGTATTCACACCTTTTAATGAACAGTTTGCATATAAGGATTACTTCCGGATGCGTACAAAGCCTGTGTTAAGGATAACGACAGTTTGCCAGGTTATGAAATACTTGCGAATAGAATCCTTTAATTCTATCACTTGATCCGTAGCCAGTAGTAAACTTTTATATAGACGGACTGACATTGAGACTGTTCTAGTTCGACTGTTTCTATAATCAATCAGCATTAATATACATTAAACATGATGCACTTTTAATTTTAACCAGTTTTTAATTTTTATATAAATACACATCCACAATAAGTACAATACTTCCACAAATAATGTAACTGACATCTTTTAACAGTTTGGAAGTGACAGTGAAAACCGCTGAGTTGGTCGAGAATATTAAATACTAGCTTGGGCAGAGCATTGGCAGGCGAAAGCGCGTTTGCAGAATAAATACAGAGAAAAGTTTAAAGCTAAACAAAAATAAAACGTTTAAAATGGCGTTATTTTGAGAAAATGGCTTTATATCATGCATTAGACAATTGATCCGAATGACTGAATAGAAAAGTAGTTTTATAACATATTACAACAAGTGTACTTGTAACGACGAATCTCGTCCAGCTGAACACAATCTCCATACACAGTGTACAGTGTTTACATTGTACATACGGCACATGTCCATTTGATGATAAGTACAGGAACACTTCTAGAGTATGCAAATCGTGCGTGCTACATGTTCACCTATCCGCTGCCAACTGCCTCGACATCTGTATCCATAGTCCATACACAGTGTACAGTGTTTACATTGTACATACGGCACTGATAAGTACAGGAACACTTCTAGAGTATGCAAATCGTGCGTGCTACATGTTCACCTATCCGCTGCCAACTGCCTCGACATCTGTATCCATAGTCCATACACAGTGTACAGTGTTTACATTGTACATACGGCACATGTCCATATGATGATAAGTACAGGAACACTTCTAGAGCATGCAAATCGTGCGTGCTACATGTTCACCTATCCGCTGCCAACTGCCTCGACATCTGTATCCATAGTCCATACACAGTGTACAGTGTTTACATTGTACATACGGCACATGTCCATTTGACGATAAGTACAGGAACACTTCTAGAGTATGCAAATCGTGCGTGCTACATGTTCACCTATCCGCTGCCAACTGCCTCGACATCTGTATCCATAGTCCATACACAGTGTACAGTGTTTACATTGTACATACGGCACATGTCCATTTGACGATAAGTACAGGAACACTTCTAGAGTATGCAAATCGTGCGTGCTACATGTTCACCTATCCGCTGCCAACTGCCTCGACATCTGTATCCATAGTCCATACACAGTGTACAGTGTTTACATTGTACATACGGCACATGTCCATTTCACGATAAGTACAGGAACACTTCTAGAGTATGCAAATCGTGCGTGCGTGCTACATGTTCACCTATCCACTTCCAACTGCCTCGACATCTGTATCCATAGTCCATACACAGTGTACAGTGTTTACATTGTACATACGGCACATGTCCATGTGACGATAAGTACAGGAACACTTCTAGAGTATGCAAATCGTGCGTGCTACATGTTCACCTATCCGCTGCCAACTGCCTCGACATCTGTATCCATAGTCCATACACAGTGTACAGTGTTTACATTGTACATACGGCACATGTCCATTTCACGATAAGTACAGGAACACTTCTAGAGTATGCAAATCGTGCGTGCTACATGTTCACCTATCCGCTGCCAACTGCCTCGACATCTGTATCCATAGTCCATACACAGTGTACAGTGTTTACATTGTACATACGGCACATGTCCATTTCACGATAAGTACAGGAACACTTCTAGAGTATGCAAATCGTGCGTGCTACATGTTCACCTATCCGCTGCCAACTGCCTCGACATCTGTATCCATAGTCCATAAGATATTCCGCCACCATTCTAAATGTACAGTTATTTGTTATATAATGACTTGAATACTTGTGTCAATATTCTTAACAAACATTATTATTTGTTAAATATGACACAAACTTGTTTTCGTTGTAACTTCAACGGCAATAATATCTAAATACATTTATTTATTTATAACTACACAACAGAGAAAATAAAATTAATAAAATAAATTACTACGTTATTTCATTGACAATTACAACCAATTTGAAAATGAATCAACTAATAGGAAAACAGCTAGAAGGGATGAGATTATCTCTCCCAATGGTCACAAGTGACTTCTGGGTTGATTGGTGTTGTTTTTCCATTCTAAGTAAAGGCACCAAGGGATACGAAATTGGTCGGGTATGTGGAAAAAAGAACTTCTAATAATCAGTACTACCTGAGAACACGCATAAGATAAAAGCGAAACTGAAATAAAACGCTGGATAGTGCCCATCTTTGACTCTATGAGGTGGGATGGGTTTCACGACAAGTGAGATTCCTCGCATTCTCAGTTTTAGTTCTATCATATTTGCTATAACTTAACTGCTCTGACATCTCAGCTATGTCTCCCTTGTCTAACTCCCCCCCCCCCTGGCAGGAATTAGTGAGTCCAAGTAAGGGTATGTGATGTAGCTTATTCTATATATACCGAATTGAATATAATTGTGCTTTCTGTCGTAATTACGTATCAGTACTTGTCATAGAAAACTACGAATTTTCTCTCTGTCTGTCTTTCTATAGAATGTGGCAAAAACCAGTGTATTTCCTCAACAACTAAAATTTCTTATATACTCTTTACAAACAATTTAAAGGAATGTTATGTTCGCAGTAATCTTCTATTCCAGCATAGTATTGTAAAAATCTCCAAAAAACTAATCAGTTGCCAGTTGTCAACAACCACACCTCTGGCACGATTACTGCATTAATACATGCGCGGATTATCAAATCGGAGAGTTAAATTACACGAAATTTAATTCGAGCGTGTTAGTGAAATGTAGTCGAAATAAGTTCATTAGTTGTAGAACGAAATTGAAACGTACAAAACAACAAGGTTTATGAGATAAGTTGAGTTCAGTGCTCTCGACAAACACATTATATAATCTAGACACTACTAAATAATTTATATACTGAGGTCAAAAGCATTCCATGACGGTTTAGGACTAAGTGATTGATGTTTTGTCTCGCATTATCGTTTCTACATGTAAATCTATATTGTATAATCGTATTTCATTAATCCCGCATGAAAACCTACCAGGCTGTCGTTCGAATAACAAATAGTCATTTATTTCAAAACTAGTGGTTACTCGCGGTCTCGCAAGCATTATGTAGCCTTTGCACGTGTATGAGCACTTCTGGTCCGAGGGACTTACATTTCCGACAGTAATGTTGAGTTTGCCTTGGTAACACGATCAAGAAAATAAGTCAAAAGGTGTGTACTTGTGGCCATTTAAATTTATTCCGGTCTTCCTATATTTTGTTTCTTTGTTGATTTTGCCTTGTTTCCCGATCAAGAAAATATACATACATACACAGATCTGAGAAGTCTACTTGTGTTGAAACACAACTACGATGGGTTTTATAACAGTCTTAAGATTTATTGCAAATGTTAAATAATAACTTTGTCTTTAATATCTGCATTTCAGTATAGACCACGAACTGCATACTTAATACTTGTAAAAATTTACATTTTAAAATATATTTTTACTAAAACTTTTAACTTCCTTATCTGGATATTTGCTTGCTCAGTGGTTGCAGAAAAGATTGAGATGAGAAGTGTTGTTACCATCAAACCTACTCTATGCTCTCAAGATTATAAATGTAAACAAAGTGGAAATAGTGGTTAAATTAATTAAACATGGTTGATTGCATTTAACACGCTCTTTCAATCCAAATTATTATGTAAAAAATTTTTCTTCTTCTATTTACTTGATTTTGTCCATGGACATTTACTATAATTTAATAGTAATTACGCTATTCGGGCGGAATCGAATGCAACAAATCAGAGGTCATTATAATCGGTGCAACCATTCTCGAGTTATAAACGGTGTAACTAACCCGACTTTGTTTCATGTGTAACAATAACATTGCCGTGTTAAATCATTTCATCAGTAAACGAATAATAAACTTAAAACATTAAAACATAGTAAAACTAACGAACATCAGTGTCTCGTATAGAGAGCGTGGTAACAGTGTTAGACTGTACAGTGTGTGTGAGAGGTCAGAAGGTTAACAGTGACGCCACTAATAATATATTTAATATAAATATTATCTTATCTGAGACGAGAGACGGCCAGAGCTCTGGCTACAGTGTCGCAACATTGTAAGCGTACTGCTGCTGCACTGCTTACTACTTACTTCAATACAATGTCCCGTTCATTGGCCAGTTTCTAATGAACAGGTTCTTTATAATTTACACAATTCAGTGGTAGTCGTCAAACCACCTAAGCAAAGAATGCAGGAAATAGACAAATATTGTATGTCTCGACGAACCTAACTCTGTACTCAACATCATTATACACTTGACAAGTGAATTATATTGTCAAGCTAAGCGACACAACTTATTTTAATTCAAAGGTATTACTAGTTTTACGCTTAACCTTCATTTAGAATATCATGAAATAGTAATACGAGGTAAAGTGTAAAATTCAGTTTTACAACAAAAAATTAGTTTTCAAAATGTTGATCCTAAATTAAAATATTTTTTACTAACTGAAATTAGTTACGGTTCACTCATAACCGAAGTGACCCAACACACAGCTGCCCGTAAACTTTCACCTTCGCTGCCGCCACAGTCAACGTAACTACTGAGTAAAAAAATGTACATCGAGTAAAAATTTTGTGAACAAGGTAGTTTTATTCAGGAAACTATAAGATCAAACAGCGAACACAGTGACAATAAAAAAGGGAATAAGGCATAAGGCGATGGGGGCAACGAACTAATAAACTAAGTAGAGTAGACAGTGGTGTCGGGGTAGCGAGAGCAGCTGAGGGGTGGAAGACGGGTTGGTGGCGGGACTGTACCAGTTCCGCTCCTCCAGCCTGTACTTAACTCTATTATATAATAAATGCAGTTTATATTATTCCCCCCCACCGTGGCTCAAAGATGGATCGATAGCGTGCATAATTAACAACGTATAATATCGACCAGCCAGTGAAAATGGCCGGCGCACACTGCCGCGCCGCCCGCGCCCCCTACACCGAGACCGGGGCAACAATCGCACTTGTGTTCAGGCCGCCTTGTCGACTGGGCCGCCGAGTTCCGTCATCTCCACTTACACTTAAACACTTAAACCTACACCACCGTCACTCACCCATGTGCCGCCGTGTTTACCTTCAGGTTGGCTCATCAAAATATATACGTCACACTAACTTTTCGCATTTTTGAGCCGTCTCTATCAACACAACACACCCTTCAATATAACAGATACGAATTAATTATGTGTATATATATATATTTTTTTTAATTAATTAATTAATTAATTTTTTGTAAGAGTTTATGCAATCTATGTTCATGGTATAAATTGCAAAACATGAATAAATATTTAATATTTGTTAATAAATAATAAGCAAAATAAATAAAAGTAATTGATTAATTAATTAATAAAATAAAAAGTAAAATAAGAACATTTTAAATTCCAAGCTTTTCAATCGGCAGGGAGGAGGAATTAAAAAAATTATTTGTCTACGAGGTCAGTCTCGTATCTTTGTCACAAAAAGTCATTGACATTATGAAAGGTAATTTATATAAAACAACATGCTAGCTCGTCATTTGTAAAGAAAGACCTCACTTTCTTTTGCTAACTTTCAAATTATACCTAAACTTTACTGTTATATAAGTAAACTGGTCAAAATTAAAAATATAACTGGACTAAAACGCAGTGTAATTTATAAACTATCGGAATTCCTTATTTTTGTTGTATATGTATTTATTAACTGAATAAAATTACAGTCCAGATACAGTAGAGATGCCACTGAGCTTCAACGAGTTGTACTTCTCGTACCCAGTGGTGATTTCAGGTTGGACCTTCTTGTATGAGAGAAGGGCAAGGATTATCCTTCTCTGCCAGTATAGTAGAGGTACCGCTGCGCTACAACATGCTGTAACTTTCGTACTCAACGATTGCGACCGTGCACTAAACAGTTACTCGCTCAATAGTCGCAGATTTGCATAGGATACAGAAGAGGAACCGCTGAGCTACATCGCGCTATAGCCTCGTACTCAACGGCGATTGCGACCGTGCACTAAACAGTTACTCGCTGAATAGTCGCAGATTTGCATAGGATACAGAAGAGGAACCGCTGAGCTACACCGCGCTATAGCCTCGTACTCAACGGCGATTGCGGCCGTGTACGAAACAGTTACTCGCTCAATAGTCGCAGATTTGCATAGGATACAGAAGAGGGACCGCTGAGCTACACCGCGCTATAGCCTCGTACTCAACGGCGATTGCGGCCGTGTACGAAACAGTTACTCGCTCAATAGTGGCAGATTTGCACAGGATACAGAAGAGGAACCGCTGAGCTACACCGCGCTATAGCCTCGTACTCAACGGCGATTGCGGCCGTGTACGAAACAGTTACTCGCTCAATAGTGGCGGATTTGCACAGGATACAGAAGAGGAACCGCTGAGCTACATCGCGCTATAGCCTCGTAGTCAACGGCGATTGCGACCGTGCACTAAACAGTTACTCGCTGAATAGTCGCAGATTTGCATAGGATACAGAAGAGGGACCGCTGAGCTACACCGCGCTATAGCCTCGTACTCAACGGCGATTGCGGCCGTGTACGAAACAGTTACTCGCTCAATAGTGGCGGATTTGCACAGGATACAGAAGAGGAACCGCTGAGCTACACCGCGCTATAGTCTCGTACTCAACGGCGATTGCGGCCGTGTACGAAACAGTTACTCGCTCAATAGTGGCGGATTTGCATAGGACAGGTATAGATAGATGGATAAATAATTCATCAGGAGGCGAAGGCAGGGAGCGCTGTGAGTGTAAATCAAGAGGCAGAAACGTGCTGACGCTGACCACTCCTCGCAATAAATGTGATCATATTTATCGAGCAGTTTATACTGTATTACCGTATCATAGACGTGGTAGGGGTGATCTTCACCGCTCGCTACTAACAGCGTCACAGAATGGCACCCGCCATTATAATTACATTTTAGAGTAGCGGCAATACTGAGTCACAATTACGTTAGACAATTACATGATTTAAGCGATTCTTGTGAACGTGTGCACAACTACAAACCATCTTCAATAATCGTACTTGAAAACTATTAAAAAGTGAAAATTCTAACGGGGACCTAATATCTTTTTCTATAGCGTAACAATTCTGACGATATTTTCTGAATAATTATTTTGGTTAATTACAAACATTGGTTTATATATTTCCACTGTTGTTACGATTAACGTACAGGGTTAGAGGACTTGAGTATAACATATCACTTACAGCAGCTCGAGACTGTTATAAAGCGAACAAAAGGTGCACGCGACACAATAAACCGAGGTGGCGGAATCATCGACGCGACACGGGCACAACGAGGGAAATTGAAAGTAAGCAAATAAAGAGGGCAAGATAGTAGAGGGCGAACAATGGAAATATTTCACAGGCAAATCCCATATGAAATGGAACAAAAGGCAGTGACATTAAGGTCCTGCAGTCATTATCATTATATCTAATTATGAAGGCAGGGACTATTAGAGAACACGGCGCGGCCGTGACGTCAGAGCACATATTATATTATGTCCTTAATGATAGCGGCCCCGCTCGACTCGGCTCGGCCACATTAAAACTTGGTGTAATTGCCTCAAGTTGAAGCCGGGCACATTGTCTGGATCATATCGATAAGGCGGACAGAGTGACGTTAGGGCTGAACATACAGTTCACAACATTCTTCGTATATTATGTCCTACTTCAATCATCCATATATCATCGTTTAGTTACCATACATTACACGTGCCTGCCTCCGGTGGATAAAGTTCTGCACCTTATATTCGACGTTTCAAAACTATGGTATTGGCATTCCTCAAGACACACACGCGCGACTCAAACAACGGTTTCTGACGAATCAATAAGTAGTAACGCTCATATAAACATCCCAATACAATGAACATAGAAAGTAGCATAATGTAACATCAGATGGATTTTAATCTAGGATAATAAATTCATAATTTTACAAATTTAACAATTTGGATTAATTAGGAGGACCAGATAAGATAAATATTTGTACAAACGAATTCAAAGAATTAAAGAAAAAGAATGTATTAAGAGTTAAACTATTATTTCTGAACAGGGTATTTATTATTTTCTATTTAATAATTATTAGCTAGTTGTTCCCAATTAGTCTTAAGGGTGATTTCTGCAATCTGTATGCTTAGTTTTACAATAATCTTCTTTAGTAAACAATGCCACTATTTTCTGTATATATCAAACAGAAACTAGTGGAATTGCTTACTAAAGAAGATTATTTTCACTAAAACTGATACTATTTTAACCCACTACAAATATAAACATTCGCCTTATTTGTTAGAACAAGGATTTTTCGATTGTTCCAATGATATACCCCACTGCACAGCCCACAGGTTAAGAATCGTACAGTAAAATCTAAAACTAATATTTAGGTTGTATGACACATGTTGAAATGAAAGAACGGAGATTTCCCGATAGTTCCAATAATATACCACATGCAACACACACTTCAAGCATGTTGAAATGAAAGAACGGAGATTTCCCGATAGTTCCAATAATATACCACATGCAACACACACTTCAAGCATGTTGAAATGAAAGAACGGAGATTTCCCGATAGTTCCAATAATATACCACATGCAACACACACTTCAAGCATGTTGAAATGAAAGAACGGAGATTTCCCGATAGTTCCAATAATATACCACATGCAACACACACTTCAAGCATGTTGAAATGAAAGAACGGAGATTTCCCGATAGTTCCAATAATATACCACATGCAACACACACTTCAAGCATGTTGAAATGAAAGAACGGAGATTTCCCGATAGTTCCAATAATATACCACATGCAACACACACTTCAAGCATGTTGAAATGAAAGAACGGAGATTTCCCGATAGTTCCAATAATATACCACATGCAACACACACTTCAAGCATGTTGAAATGAAAGAACGGAGATTTCCCGATAGTTCCAATAATATACCACATGCAACACACACTTCAAGCATGTTGAAATGAAAGAACGGAGATTTCCCGATAGTTCCAATAATATACCACATGCAACACACACTTCAAGCATGTTGAAATGAAAGAACGGAGATTTCCCGATAGTTCCAATAATATACCACATACAACACACACTTCAAGCATGTTGAAATGAAAGAACGGAGATTTCCCGATAGTTCCAATAATATACCACATGCAACACACACTTCAAGCATGTTGAAATGAAAGAACGGAGATTTCCCGATAGTTCCAATAATATACCACATGCAACACACACTTCAAGCATGTTGAAATGAAAGAACGGAGATTTCTCTCTGTTTTTCCATACGGAACACGTAATCCACTTCATAAATAAACCTGTAATCTTATAAAAATCACAATATAACTTAAACGCCACACCACTATAAGTGACTGGAAACAGTGCTCACATACAGTAGTAAAGTTGTAATAAATACGGCGAATATTTGACGGTGATTAATCGGTAACACATAAATAAATAAATGTGGTAAACATGACAGATGAAGCGTTTCGGGCGGCATCTGTCAGCAGCGGGCTTATTTCATTTAGTTTAGTGCACAAACATTAACTAAACTAAACAAACCATCAATTACTTTATGCGGTGTTAACGCGAGTGTAGCGGTGACAGTCCATTGGCGACGCAAAATGTGCGAGGCGCGGACATCGGCTCGATCAAATATAATATTAGGCGACACATAAACCACCTCTTTCATTTTAAACTTTTATCCATATTTAACCTTTTTCCGTTCCGTGATTTCATCTCGTTTATACTACTACACGGTGACGAATAAAGTCATGCGGAAATAGTTAAAAATAATCCAGTACTCACCGTTTCAGTAATTAGGCAATACGGCATAAATATTTAAAATTCATAATACAGGAAACCATATAAACTTGTTTTCTCCCTACACAAATGCGGTTTAAAACTGCTTTATTACGAAATATTTAATTTCGTAACTGAAGAATGTCATTAGCAGCCGAATTTACAGAACATTTAAAAACGTTATTTGAAATTCAAAATAAAGAGTATAAACAATTGATCTAAATGCTATTATCCCACGGCTGACAAGCGAAGAGAACGAAAAGTGAGGTGCACGACAGTGTACAATACGGAACCAGGAGCATTCTTAAAACAATAGTTGATGAGCTAGCAGAATATGAGAGGCTAGTATTAATACTAATAATGAAAGGAAAGTGTAGTGAGGGGGGAAGACAATGGCCAGTCAACTAGGGTTGCTGTGGAGGGGTTCTATGTTGACAATGAATATAAATATAAGCGCACCGAGCGCGCGCTTCATCTGCTAACGTGCTGGGGAACGTCCGACTGAGGTAAGTATTATGTCCACGACTGAAAACAGTACTAATAATAAGTATTAGATCTTAAAACAATATTTATTACTTGGACTAAAATTACAACAAGCAATTCATAACCGGTGTATACAAACTTATCATATACATGATCGTGATGAAATTGTGGAGAATTTAATTTCACTTAACATTGTTTCTGGTATGCAAGTGCTGCTTAAAAATGAACAAACGAATCCTTGTTATGTTCGAAAACCGAGTTCCAATTCTCCAGGAGGGTTCACTCTGACTGGTTTATACCTTTTAGTTGAACCCACACTGGGCACAGCAAAACACCAACTTGTCACTTAAATCTGGGCAACCTTATGATGTCCATGAGCGGCATATCATAAAAAACAGCAAATGTCGAGATTCTGGGGTGCAAGGGTAATTCAATAGGGCTTCCCCTTCTTCCGAGGGGACATGACTTGAGATTAGTGCCCTAAATTGTTCCTCGTGGTTCTCGACAGGTGGTGGCGCCTACCCCTCCCCACGACCTTACCCATCCAGAAAATCCTGTCACTCCGGAAGTAGCGCAAAGGTCCTTATAGGACCAAGTGCAATTTTCTAAGCTTCTTGTTTTAAGAGAACACAAATCCTCGTTATCTTTTGAATATAACAAAAAGCGTAAAACCTAGATTTTAATTAATTTAATGTGGTTAACAACTCATAAAAAAGCAAGTATAACAACACACATACATATATGACTTCGGGTTAGTTGGCAAGAGAGGATATTAGATCATTTTTAATAGATTTTAAGAATATTTTGTCCATAGTCGAATAGTCTTTTCCTACTGAAATAAGACATTCGTGAAACATAAAAAGCTTATCCACCACACAAACGCTGACTTTATCGAGCAATCAGCAGGAGAGAGACGGTAATCATTTCTCTATCAAAAGACTATCTAATCCGTTACAGTTTCCAACTATACCATTTCGTTCACTTATGTGATACATTTTAAACACGCATTGTTTTACGCGATGCCGTCTCGTACAATAAAGGGGACTCGTGTCAGTGCCCGCGCTACCGGCTGGTGCTCTCCGGATCGCAAAAATCTGTTTTTTCCCAGACGAAACAAACCACTGAGCTAATTAGTACACTAGTTCTCGTGTAATGAACTAATCCGGCGGCAAAAAACCGACAAACAAAAAGTCCGACCGGCTTGTTACGTATAGTTTTTAAAATGTTCACGTTGTTCACAAACTATTTTTCGTCACTTTTTTCCGTGGAACACTGCACTAGGACATCACAAGAATAGTGAAAACTACAAACAAACCCGCCGCACGTGCTATTATTATTTTTTTTTTTTTTTGCTTAGGGCCTAACAGAAAAATTGTACAGGTATCCCTAATTAGTTAAATAAACCAAAACACAGTTTCCTATGAATATAAAAGTGTTTTATGCGTAAAGTCGTCAATTTTTCAACTACATAGGGATTCCACTAGCCATATATGCACTGATAAGTTTCTGTCTTTAATATAATAAGCCTTTGTGTATTAAATTTTCCAGGAAGAAAAGAAAAAAATTGCACTCAGATTACATGTAGATCGTTTCTGATCTTATTCAGCTAACCAAATAAAAACACAAACTTTTAAAGATCAACACCTAACACAGGTTAGGAAAGTAAATTAAAAATCATTTTATATTCTTAATAAATATTGAATCACAAAAAGTACTTACTCCACCGGGAGTCGTACCAATATCTCTCACTTGCCGGGTGAGTGTGCTACCACTTGCACTACAGAGCACTTACTGTTTAATTCAAATTATTTTTTATTTGGCTGTTTCTGTCACATACTTGTCACCAAGCTAATATATGAACGGAGAACCACATACCTGTTAAACGAGTTTTATTTACATTCATTAAATTATATGTATAAATATCAATAGCCTAAATTAATTTCAATAAATATTGAACCACTAAAAGTACTAGCCACGCCGAGACTCGAACTGGAAAATATATGACAGTAAAATATCTATACTTTTCCTGCTATATGAGATTAGCTGATAGCCAAAAAACCTATGAACACAATGTTTACGTGTGTACAATGGTGTATAGAAAATATATATATATATATATATATATATATATATATATATATATATATATATTTATTTATATATTTATATATAGTATTTATATATATAGTATATAAATAAAACCTTGAAACTAGTTGTTGAATTCTCCAATCTAACAAATTACTGGAACAGCAAATATTGATCTTTTGTACTTTACTCCATCTATTCGTACTCACAATATTTTCAAACATTCATTTGGGCATGGATAACTTAGTAATACTTGAAACGGTAATATTCTTATCCTTTATCAAGTCAATATTTAACATAACGTCTCGATGATATAAACATAAGAAAATTGTCAAAATGTTGGCACTTATTTTATTCACTGCACGTTGAAAAATCTGAAAGCAATTTGTATCGTTAATATCAAAATTGACAGACACAATCAAATACAGTTTTGCTGGTTGTAATTCCAAAAACCAAAATCTATTTTCAGATTTAACTTTTGTTTGCATGTACAGTTTTGTTATTGTATTTAATCTCCGTCCTAAAAAATTTAATAGTTTAACTTTTTTACTTGTATTAGCTACCGAACTTGTATTAGCATTTCCATCAATAAATAATCGTTTTATTTCTATCGTTGTTGCCCCATTGTTATCGAATACATTTATAAACAATATCAGACAAAAACGCTAAATCAGACAAACTCGAATTAGCGAATCAATAGATTCATCTCGAAGTATTCGCAAGTAAAAAGAAATTAACTGCAATGCAAGAAATTATGAGTAATTGTAGAAGTTGCGCCATAGATTTATATAAAAACACTGTTCATTCACACGTGTCTTTCCTTGTCATCACTTCAAGGAAAAGCGAGCCCCAATTAAAACTAAATAATTCCCAGAACCTGTAAAAAGGCGGAAACAGCCACGCGCAGCTGTTATAACCGGAGACGAAGATACTCGTCTCGGTTTCGTTCTTTGGAACATAACCGTATAAACTGGTAACCGTAAAATTGAAATTGTCATGTCCATCATTACACAGCACACAGCACTAGACCTAAACAAACAATCGAGTAATAGCTTTTGGTTTTGTATCACTGTAAGTATCATTCTACTACGACACCTAACGGGTTATATGTTACGAAACTTCGACTCATAAACGACAACTAAAAGTCATTGTAGAAGTGTACAAAAATCCTTCGCCTATACAAACACAGTTAAAAGACCGAATGGACACCTCCCGCAATCCCGCCCAACAATAGCTCGTAAAATAAAGAAACCGGTTCCACAAAACATCTACTGGGAGGTGAAGACTAACGCCAATGTTATGGTGAGTTGATAGCGACAACGACGTCGGCAGTCGACATAAAAACCAGTTAAAATATCACTTGAAACACGTTTTACAGTTTGCGACATATTGTATTTTCTTACAATTAAATAAATCTCATAGGCATATCTAAAAAAAATGACGAACATGTACAAAACGCCTTTTAAGCAATTTCTGCATACGTTTCGGATAAAATAATGGAAATTAAAATTAAATTGTATTATTGGTTCATCAAGAAACACAAAAAAAACATTTTTGTTACAAGAGTAGCCCTACGTTAATGTCATCCCTAGTTCGTACAAGCGTTCGCCCTCCTATCATTAGTTTGGGTCTTAGGCGTGCTATAACATAATATATTGAACATAACATTTCTAAAATTCCAACTTTGTTCAACGTTTTAAAATATATTTCTACAATTCGTCTATCCTTTAATTTATTTATTTTAGTAGTGATGGTTCAAACAGTTGGTTATGTCTTAAGAGATCCGTTTGACATCAACATGCGTAATGTCGAATCTTCAATGCTGATTATATCACGACATTATGACATATTTTTGCCCATTTGAGGTTGAAATACATTAAAATCTATCGCTCCTGGCTAATTTAAGTAAATTTTCCCAATCAAGAGCAATGAAAGTGGAAGGAACATTACATATGCCGTTTGCCTGTGTGCCTGCCATAATGCGAGAGAAGCGAGACTTGAGCGGTAACCGGATTTTAAAGCTTCTATCCGCACTGATAACATTATCGCGGCGTTTCATCAATATTAATTAATAGAGATCTACATTACAGTAGGCGTATGATTCTGACACTCAGCTCCGCGTTACCGGTCACCGGACCGGGCGTGAGCTATCCGCTATTTTACAGCGACGAACCGATCAGGATGTTATCGAAGCCGTATAAAAGTGCACCAATAAACCTAGCCGACACCGTAGCGGCAATCCTCGGCAAACACTCGCTGTAAACTCGGGCGGCATTCTACTCATCGATCTCACGACCAACCGTCTCACGATACGCCGCACCGGTTACCAAAAATGTCGTGTCAATTTCAAATTCTCATTCAATCTCAAAACGTAATATTTTATATCAAGCGTACCCTCTATAGCACCTCTCTTACTGAATCCTCTTAAAGTCCAAATATAAAATTGTCAATTAAAAGAGGCAACAAAATCTTCCTTGCAGACATCCAAGTATTCTACACTGCTTGTCCAAAAACTGAACTTTAGGAACGGAAAAGCATCAGCTTGGAAAGACGGTTGACTAGACTTGTTTACTTACGAGTGTAGTACGTAAACTACTAGAATCTCTTTCTGTGGAAAACAATTACAAGGTATCACACACATCTCATCTCCATGCGTGTTGTATGACCGGATGCTGATAAGGGTCAGAACTATTCAAGGAGCGAGGATCTGAGACGAAGAGAAGGGGAAAGCACGTAGTGAGGGGGGAGGGAGAGAGAGAGTGAGAGAGTGCATGACAATCCCAGATATAATTATCCAGCCTATTGTTCGGCCATGTAGATTGGGCCGGGGTACAATAAAACTGACGCTCACATAAACTCTGTACGCAACCACCACAATAATAATAATCATTAAATAATAACGAAAAATAAAAATGCCGTAGGAGGTCGTGACAGAATGCGAAGCGAGCCGCGGGGTATAACTATAACAATAACAATAAATGAGCTGAGCAGAATAATAATAACAATAATCATAACCACGAGGAGCGGAGTGGAACGCTCGGCTACATGTATGACATCTCTGCCAGACTAATCGTATTCGCGGCTAATTGTCTACTTACTTGTACGACTGGTGCTGTCGTATCGCATATCGGACACCGCGCTTACGACCGACCTTCACGACCCTGTCTACGTCACTACTGGGTATCGGGCCACACTATATCCATTTAAAACTTTATATTAAAACGAAGCAATATCATTTATTTAAATCGAACTCTTCTTCTGAAACAAAATTGCGTCTTACCACAAAAGCGAATGGCAGTAAGTTTTCACTGCCCGCGTTACGAGGGGAAAGTATCAATTTAACAAAAGTAGAAACTGAAAGTTATATTCTTTCGGGAACGAGGGAACTTAGTTTTCTCCTAACACGAACATTACTCGAGAAAACAAAAACTATCTTATCAATTTGTTATTGTTACCCATTCTTATATAATCGTTAAACTATTACATGAATTTTGAAGCATTAGGTCTAACAAGTTTAAATTTTGAAGGTTTACGTACTTTTTAATCTTTCATCCGCATGAAAATTACTTTGCTAGATTGGAAGGTTTTCAAAACAACGATTGTTGCATAGTTTTCTTTTCGTTGACTATTTTTAGTTTACCGTCTTACTATTAAAAAAGTTATAAAATTATAAATATTAAATCATTAAGTTGTTTGCGTTTATTAACTTACATAGATAATGAAGTGATTGCACTAATTCACACACAGAACGGTGAAACACTTGCAACGTCTTCATGAACACATTGTACAAATTACAGTCACTTGGTACTAAGTTTAAACTGCCAGGTCCCTCATACAGGAGAAACTACAACCTTAAAATAATATTATTATTTTATCACGTTGTTATTATATATTTCTTACTCTAGCCTACACTAAGACTGTGGAGATGATACACCGATTCACCCACATAACGATGTTACACCAGAACGGCTTCTTGAACACATTGTACAATTATAGTCACTTGTCACTAAGTTTAAACTGCCTCGTCCGTCTGATACGAAGCTAAGACGTTATAGTAATATAATAGTTTTATGTAATGTTTTGACTGTACACTAAAATGATCACAATTGTAACATATTATGATTTTGCTGGTACCGAGGTTAAAATATTTTGCCGGATAACGTACGTGTACTATCCAAACTCTATGTACAAAAACTTACAAAACAAGACCAAACATGTATTGCTCCACAGCAGAATCGAAATTCAACCTGAAGTAATTATTAATTTAAGGGCGTCATCCAATTAGATAGATGCAAGCAAATTATATCGTCCACAATTTACTACGCGACAAAATAAGCAGAAAATATCTCAGAATATCTACAGTTTATATTAAACAGTTGATTTGTGACCTTCATTTTATCAAGCTTGAAAGCAGCTCCATAAAGTTAATACTGTCAGTTAAGTAACTTTGTAAGGTCAGTCAGTTATTCATGATAAATACAATAACAATAGTAACAGAAACTCAATTGGTGATGGTTTGGTATTGGTGTAACAATGTATCAGTTGCCCTACAAGTCACATCCTGCCCTCTCTCATTTTGAACGTTGAGCATATTTCAATTTTTGTATAATTCTTTTGTCAAGTCGTTCAAAAGGAGATGTCACGTGATGAGGATACTAACACCTTTTTCTTTTTTTACCAAGGTAGGGGGGGGGGAGCATATGGCAGAAACGAGTGTCCTGAATACGGTGTTTGAAGAGCAAACGTAGCGGGTAGGTGTCACAGGAAACATAAGACCCAGAAGACATTAGTTTTACCCGTGTCTCAAAGAAAATAATCTAAATAGGTATGTTATTTAAAATCACATTTGAATTCTAAATGTTTAACCCGGTGTATAAAGTCTCAAAAATGCTGGAAACATAACAATTATGTAACCATAAAATGTTCTAATGATTGAGAGGCAATTAGTAAATTAAAATGTCAACTCACACACTTGAATAAAACTAACTAACCACCGCACAGCAATTTACAAAATAAATATTAGATGTACAAAGTAACAAGCCCGATAAACCAATTATTCCTGTTGTTATTTCGACTAAAATATTCATAAAATATCGCACCCGCAAAAAGCTAGTGCTCAAAGAGCGAACTTAATTTTACTAAATTCACCGGTCAGCCTCATCGATTTATAATTTTGCCGTTTTAATATTTAAACATAATATAGTTAATTGCGGAACATCTGAATAATTAATCCGATTGGAGTGAAATAAAACAAGTTCAAAATTATATAAGCACCGCATTATCACACGTTCTATCAGTAAACGAATAATTTATTTTAAATCATATTATTGCGGCGTGTTTTACCTTTGGGCGGTGGGTGTAAATTCGTTATGGATGACATATTGATCGCTGATTAAATAACATAAATTGGCCCGATAGTGCCTCTAACCTCATTTACCGTTCGTCCGTTTGTCTCTTCCCGACAAGGCATATTCTATTCTAATAACGTAAATTGGCCCAGAAGAGTATCTAACCTCATTTACAGTTCGTCCGTTTGTCTCTTCCCGACAAGGCATATTCTATTCTAATAACGTAAATTGGCCCAGAAGAGTCTCTAACCTCGTTTACAGTTCGTCAGCCGTTTGAAAATTCTATTCTAATAACTTCCCGATACATCATTTAATAGAATAGAATAGAAATTTCTTTATTTGCAATTTTACAAAATAAAAAAGTTTTTACGCTTAACCATATAAATTAAATACATATAATATAAAGCAATGATAAGGACTAAAGGAATAAAGAAAGGACAATAATATATTTTCAAATGCTAAAATCAAACAAAATTCTTAAACAACAGTAACTATGTCAATAAATATAAAAATGCCTTCATAGTTCAATAAATTATTTATTATAATTAACCCGAAACATTTTCTCCATAAACCATTTACTCTTATAATTATACCGCTTGTTCCCCAGCCCGAGACGTAGGGTGCTCAGCCTCAACTATCCGCTGCATGAAATAGAGTTTTCTATTCTACTCCAATAAAATATTCACTACTACTACTTGTTTCACCTTCACGTCCTTTTGTCTCTTCCCTCATACTATTTACATATATTGTATTATTCTAATACAAGCTTTGATTATTTTCGAATCTTTCCCATTGTGTAATACTCTGTACAGTCGTAGATAAACTAGCGTACACAAGCACCAGACTGTACAGCATGACGCAACTCGTCCAAGTAGCCATTTGCATCTCGGGCGTTTGGGCTATTATATTATTATACCTACACTTTCATAACAAATTACTTACAACTTGGCAGTTTCATAATCTACTATTTCACAATTATATCACTAACGTTCTTCAGAGTATCGAATTATTTATATAACAGTTTATGAAAAGGAATTAGTTATCGAAAAGTATTGTAAATTCTTTTACTCTTTTACTTTCTATGACTGGAGTTTGAAGATACTACATGTAGATACTTACATCTTTAGTTTGCAAGAATGTATTTTTGTAATTTTGAATTGTAGTACTAAAACAATTATCACAACAAATAAATAATATTAGATTAATTCAATTTGTCAAATTGGCCATACTTTTGAGGGTTTTGCTGGTATTGTATTGCATTGTTTTTTTAAACGTGAACAAAATAATTTTTGCTTATTCAACGGTAAATTTGTAATAAAAATCATTTAGTACTCCAGAAATATAGGCCTACTGGAAACATGTCTGGAGTCAGAATGAGATGCATTCTACTACGGCTGGTGGCTGGACTCCAGACATTCCAGCGAGATGTTCCCCTGTTGGGTAGGCCTAATATGTTTAGATCCTACGCGCTAAAAGGATCGGACGCCCACAGTTACCGGCTTGTACCGTCAGTTTCACCGGGCTCGACAAGTGTTGGCCCCGTGATTGTCACACGTCACACGTGAGTGCGGATTGGCCGGGGACGAGTCCGAGTAATCGGGGACAAAGGTACCGGGCCGGGGAGAGCGCGGCGGACGCGGCACGACAATTATAAGGCGCGCACCGCCAATGACACCGCGCACGATTGCCAATCAGGAATGCCAACTTAGAAATTATATAGTGCGAAACAGCGGCACTCGCCGAACGCGACAAACCACGCGCCGGCTTTGTGCGACGTGCGCATGCGCAACAGATCTCCTGAGTGGAGGACATACTTCGCGCTATTTTGGCAGGATTGTTAGAAAACAGCCTAATCTGTGGCCATTACGGTGGAGAGTCCTGTACAGGAAGGAGCGCTATTTTCCCGTCTGAAATAATGTCCACACTTACTTTATCTACATAACTTGAAATACTAGATAAAACAATTATTAACTTGAAGGAAGAAGGTAAATGACTCGCTATCACTTCAATATATATTACATTTCAAAGTTTTTGAGTATGCAATTATTGAAATTGAGACGGAAATTAATGAAATGTTCATAAAGACAGAAAAAGAACGTTTATTTAACTTTAAATATCCTAAGTCAAGTTATTCTCCAGCGAAAGAACATTAATGTACTGAAGTTGGTTGGTTTTCTACCACACCTCATCAGCCACAGCGATCTGGATTGCCGCCCTGTGACTACGGTGGCCGTGTACGCTCGGACGCGGTAAATGGCTGAAATAGCGTCCAATCAGTCACGGTCCCTGGTTCCAATATAGTTCATACATAAACAACAATCAAGCTTCTTGTAGCGTCTCCCCTAGTACTTACAGTACCCACCACCTCCATGTTCTATCAATTCAAATTCACTTATGTGTACACAGAATGATCTGAGGAGTTCTTGAAATTTGAGATCAATGATCTCGGATTCATAACGCCAGACCTTTTAGTTTATCATTTCTATTGACCTCTGGATGTCAGAAATGTCACATTTTCTGAGTTGAGTGTGATTCTGCATTTCACACAGTATATGACTAGGCCGCAATCGCAGCCTCTTTTGCTCGTGGATAACGAGTTTCTTGCTATTTTTGTCTACACATTTCTGGACCCACGTTCTCGAGTTCCAGCATCAAGGTTACATGTGTGAGTATCTGGTCTCCAGGTGCTTTACATTTACATATTAAGTGTAATTTTATATCTTTATATATTCGGAACTTTCTGAACTTCATCTCCAACAGTTAAAAACCACAATACTTATCCCTACCTTAATTATCATTGAACCTTTTGATCTTCATATACTTCATTTTTTTAATCCTTTCAAAAGTGTAATACCATCTCGTGCAAAGGAATACGAATTATCCCGCTCCCTAAATGTTAAAAGTCTAATGTCACCATTGTGGGGTTTCGTTTATCTCAAGCTGTTTGACATCCTTCTCCATAATCCAGCCCAATTGTGAATACCATAGAATTGTCTATTATATGACCTCTTATCTCTCTTTGGTTTTTTTTTTGTTTCCATGTTAAAAAACATTCCCCAACAACATGGGTAAGGCTTTAGGGCCATGAGCCTAAGTATAGTATTTCTCCTATACGCTTTACTTGTATTTTAGACCATGAAAATTTATCATCACAATGTTTTGCACCAAATAAATAAGCTTTACCTTAATTAAACTCACTCATCTGTAGATTTAAATTATACATATTATTAGACTTTATCTTGGTAAATGAATAGATTTAATATACATCTTTTGCCCAAGTTAAAATACTTTAATCTTATTTTATTTCTACGGTTTAATATGCAGTGCAATTCTCACAAATTGTACCTCATTATTTGACCTACTGGACCTGCAGCTCCCACGCATGCAGGAACCAATGTACGAAACTTTCTCATGCTAAAATACGGCCAATGTATAAATTTTGTTCGGGATAAATACATTTTACTTGATTTGATTACACTTGATCCTTGGATAAAAAATACCACCAACTTAAGACATTCTAGGTCTTTCATAGCATTTATTTAATTTTAGAAAGTTGTAATTAAACAGGTTTCTGGGTAGATCTTGAATCAAATTTTATTTTCAACCTAGAATATTTCTGTGTTAGTATTTTAGATCTTTGGTATAGGGATTATAAACTACTAATCCATCAATCGACAGTATTCGCTTCTGATCATCCTTGCCGGAGAATCTCTTCTGCGAGCGATCAGTCCCTTAATACACTCAGGGCTTAAATGCATTGTTTTATATTTAGTACTTCGTTTCCATGATGTGATTAGCTGCTGACAGAATTTTGGATTTTCCCATATGTTATTGGTAATTTGCTAATATTGGGAGACAATTTGTCAACTCACGATTTGTAAATGTGTGGGGCCCGTTTAATGCTTCATTAGTAGTAATAGTCTATACGGTATTAAAATTCCGTTTGTCTATCACTTCAACGAAACAAAAAAAATTAAAACACAAATATAAACTACAGAAATCGTTGCAAAAATATATGCATTCACATAAGATTCGATAAAATGCATTAAAGACAATTATCTTCTACAGAAATGAGAGCTATTTTATTGGTACAGGTATAACTTATAGAATAGTTTACTATTGCTATTATACTATGTAACAATAATTGCCACCATTCACCAAACCGAATCATAAATTCAGTTTCGACCATTTTTCAATCGTCACGACTATAGTGATGCGATGGTCCGCGTGCGCTCGATGACTTCACACACTGGCGGGATAAAAGGTGTTAATATGCGGCGGTTAAATAATTTGTGGAAAGATCGGCGGTATTTATCGGTGTAGTCGGTGTGAATGCCGCCGGGGGCGTCGCGGGCGCGCATTAAACGCTCTATAATCACACGCACTCCACTCACTGCCACTGCACCGCTCTTTAAATAATACACCGCAAATACTAAATGAAACGCCAATTTTATCGGTGCCGTTCGTTGCGCTATTGTGGACACCGGGATTTGTTAACTGTCCGCCGCCCCGCGCCACGCCACCCGCGACAAATGTTTGGTCTATCATACTCCCGTGCCGTAGTTCATTAAACATCACCGGCCACTCGACAATGTCTCTTTTCACTTTATTTCGTCCCTATTACGTCACGTTATTACCGAACTCCCGCGACAAATGTTTGGTCTATCGTACTCCCGTGCCGTAGTTCATTAAACATCACCGGCCACTCGACAATGGCTCTTTTCACTTTATTTCGTCCCTATTACGTCACGTTATTACCGAACTCCCGCGACAATTGTTTGGTCTATCGTACTCCCGTGCCGTAGTTCACTAAACATCACCGGCCACTCGACAATGGCTCTTTTCACTTTATTTCGTCCCTATTACGTCACGTTATTACCGAACTCCCGCGACAAATGTTTGGTCTATCGTACTCCCGTGCCGTAGTTCACTAAACATCACCGGCCACTCGACAATGGCTCTTTTCACTTTATTTCGTCCCTATTACGTCACGTTATTACCGAACTCCCGCGACAATTGTTTGGTCTATCGTACTCCCGTGCCGTAGTTCACTAAACATCACCGGCCACTCGACAATGGCTCTTTTCACTTTATTTCGTCCCTATTACGTCACGTTATTACCGAACTCCCGCGACAATTGTTTGGTCTATCGTACTCCCGTGCCGTAGTTCACTAAACATCACCGGCCACTCGACAATGGTTCTTTTCACCTTTATTTCGTCCCTATTACGTCACGTTATTACCGAACTCCCGCGACAAATGTTTGGTCTATCGTACTCCCGTGCCGTAGTTCATTAAACATCACCGGCCACTCGACAATGGTTCTTTTCACTTTATTTCGTCCCTATTACGTCACGTTATTACCGAACTCCCGCGACAAATGTTTGGTCTATCGTACTCCCGTACCGTAGTTCATTAAACATCACCGGCCACTCGACAATGTCTCTTTTCACTTTATTTCGTCCCTATTACGTCACGTTATTACCGAACTCCCGCGACAAATTGTTTGGTCTATCGTACTCCCGTACCGTAGTTCATTAAACATCACCGGCCACTCGACAATGTCTCTTTTCACTTTATTTCGTCCCTATTACGTCACGTTATTACCGAACTCCCGCGACAAATGTTTGGTCTATCGTACTCCCGTGCCGTAGTTCACTAAACATCACCGGCCACTCGACAATGGCTCTTTTCACCCAGTAAACTCCTAGTATAGAAACTGGTATAGTTTTTTTAACTATTAATACAAAAGAAAACTGTTGCTTTAATTACCCTAATAAAACTTACAAAACCTTTTCTTTGAAACGTACCATTCCTGCAAAATTAACACACAAAGTCACTTTTTCTAGAGGATTATTTTTATACATAAATTTTAATTTCATGGCTTCAGTGACCTAATGAGTTATATCTTAACCTCTGAAAGAATGTAATTGTAGCAATCAGACTTTTAGCCGACCTATCGTTATCTACAACCCCATAACACACTAGCAGTCAGGTATGCAACGTCACGGAACGATCATTACGATACATGTGTTTAATTACATTGGCACAGTTGTTAATAAATTGTTTGATAATAATATCGCGGATGTGTAGAAATGGAATGTGTGGCTGAAGTTGATTTTAAATTGTTCCACTACGTAGAGAAAACGTCAAGAAATTTTGCTATCATGCGTTTAAATACGAAAGGTACACACGAGTAAAAACCACTGCACACGATGAAGACCTACTTGTTACTTGTTATTTTGTTTACCATAGCAAAATTCTCATGCCACGTTCATCCAATTTTACCTATTACATAACGGTTTGTTAAAAAATGCATCCAGGTTTATAGTGGTATAAAATTACACCATGCTTATACATGTAATGCTTATATCTTACGATAATTTAAATACAAATTGAAAGGGACCGGGAATTAACGCAAACTACTTGAGGACCGAAAATGAAACAGGACACAAGAGTGTTTAAAGTCGGTTGTTGGAGCGGTTGACACTGACACTGACAGCAGTTGTGACAAGTAAGGCGGGAAATGTTGGCGGGAATCACAATCAGCTGATCCAGTCCAGGCACGCCAACCTCCAGCTCCAACTTTCCCCTCCCACTCTGACAAACTTAACTTAACCAATTTCAAAATTACTGAACTATTATAAACATCCGGTAGTCGAGCATGAAATCAATAACCGCCAACTATCAACACATGCGAGCCTGAAACAGGATTACCAGTCCGTCAAACTCTCCCCCCTCCCCCTCACTACCACCTGAGAGACCGAGCGGACACGGAACCCACGTTACATGATACGGAGGATTATAGTGCAAGTGTTTCAGTTAAGCCACACTGATAAAAACTGATAAGACTTCAGCCGATAACAGCATGGACATGACAACGTGAATCAATACTGCCTTCATTGAGTGTACAGGTTTTTACAAGTTTACCTTTTTAATTTGGATTTTGAATTGATAGTAGATGCTCATTTTCAAAAGTTCTCTATGTACTCCACGGCGCCTGTTCTCTATAGTTTTATTTCCATACTAAAGTCAACCACACTTAGAAAAACTGATAAAGTGTCATTAGACGAATTTTAGTGATTTCCTAGATAGTCGTTCGGGTTTACAAAGAGCACAATAATTTCAATCAGTACTAAATATTTTTCGATTTTTATTTTTTAAGACTATCACTCGACATGTTAGCGCTTCCAAGTGAAACCAAGCTATGAGCAAACCAGCCGTACCGGCGCGCAGTCGGATTACCGAGGGTGCAATGGACAAGTGCGACAGTGTGACAGCGCGCTTCAATCACGGAGCACAATGAGCGGCTTAGCGGACAATGGCGCAGCGGCGTGGCGCTCACTGACCGGACTCATTAAAACAATAATATAAATAACGGCGTAAACCCTGCATGATAGCCGAGGATTATACCACTGCCACCTCGCCGCTAGCCACACATCAACAGACTCATACACGAACGTAAGCTTGAGAAATGACGTGAACACGCTGCGTGTTCGTACGCAACTCTCTTGATCCGTGTTCCGTTATTGAACAATTGAACGTAATGGACTACGACTTGAACATAACGTGCTCTATTCCGCTAACAAAGACCTGGAGGGAATCAGGGCTCCATTAGGCCCAACAAGTATTGAAAACCAAAAGTTCACAAAAGTCGGCGTGATGGACCACGCCTTGAACTTAACGTGCTCTATCCCGCTATCAGAGACCTGGAAAGAATCAATGCTCCGTTACGCTCAACAAGTATTAACAACCAAAAGTTCACGAAAGTCGGCGTAATGGACCACGCCAAATTTCAATGTCAAATCAATCCACTTAAACATCTTTTAAAGGACGAGTCAATGTTTGCAACAATTTGGTCTGATTCACTGATAAGTGCAACTAACTACAAATGATACTTGGATTCTGCGAGAAAACTTTAAGGAATACTGTTAAGGAAAACGTTCTTTTTGAAATCAGGCATTCTTTTCAACACTGACAGACCATAGGAAGCTGAGGTGCATTTCGCCGATAACTTATGCGACAAGTGTTTCTATTTGCGCCTGACTCGCCTCAGATCGTAGTCACGTCGTACTACTTCCTTCCTCCTAGACGAGACGCTGAACCGGTATAAATACACCAGCCGAGGACTACCAGGCGTAGTCAACTTTCACACATAAAAACAAAATTTCAGTAGCCAACAAATGTATGACAGATAAAGTCGATATTAAATAACACACTATGTATACCTCATTCATTCATTACATTTTTCTGTATTCAAAATTCGTACTAACAATGAATAAAGTCGACAGCATCTTACAGTTAAATTTTGGTGATTGTAAATGTTTGTATCATAAAAAGACCAATACTTCGGCTCTGCTACTTTAAAAAATTAAGGAGAAACAAAATAACAAGCTGAACTAAAACTACAGTACAATTGTAACTAAAACGATCACGTAAATAGTACCAGTGTTCCATGTTCTCTCTGAGCAAAGAACGTAACCAGATTCCGGACGCTGCGTGAAAAGTAAACATTAATTTGCTCCAAGGTGCAGAAAACCGCGAAGAGAATTGAATTAAATTCTTCCTGTGGCGTGTATAACTATGTATACCAACTCAACAAACCGGTAGACCGTATAAGAGCTGTTAAATACCTCAGAGACCGGCACGGAACAGTGTATAGACCCGCAGGAATTCGTGACGTCATCGGCTGTATTTATTTTAACGTTACAAAACATATCGATCATTAAGCGCAGCTCACATCTGAAAGAAGTGAAAGAGACATTACGATTGTGTACTGGGTGGCGAGATTGCAGCACGACTAAACAATGGGCATTTCGAAACACGGTTGAACATTATCCGGCGAGCGCGGAGCTGGGCGCATATTATTGTACACTAATGAGCCTGCGGCAGCACCCGGTCTGTAACCGGTAACCGTCCGGTCATGTATCTTAACCTTGGAGTTCCTGTGTTCAGCCAATGGTTTACAACAGTCCAATAGCTGACGAGCACGGAGCTCGGCGCATATTATTGTACACTAATGAGCCTGATGCAGCACCCGGTCTGTAACCGGTAAACGTCCGGAGTTCCTGGAGTATTAACCTTGGAGTTCCTGGGTTCAGCCAATGGTTTACAACAATCCAATAGCACGCGAGCGCGGAGCTGGGCGCATATTATTGTACAATAATAAACTCAGGGCAGCACCCGGTCTGTAACCGGTAACCGCCCGGAGTTCCTGGATTTAGGAAATGGATGTACAATTGTTAGTCTTACAACTTTTGGACATGCAACGTCGGATCGCAACCACAAAAAGATAAAGAAATATTAGTCACGAGGCTAAAATGTATTTTTAAAATACGTAATTTTAATATACAAATATGAAGTGTATAAAGGACATTGGTTTAACAAGAATGTGTGTATATGTGTATAACAAGTGTTTTGAACGTACACAATGACCACCAGAGTGGTTCACAGAAGAGGCATGGAGTATCACTCAAAGTTTGGTAACATACTCATCAACTAATATAAACAAGAATATATAGGTATAGGCTGGTAATCTAATATTGAAACCAGTTGTTAACAAAATTCTGGTGTTACATTTCACACAGACACAACCGAGAGTATCTGTAGCAGGGAGTGGACGAACGAACGCCCAGGGCGAGCCGAATGGTACAGCGTGTGTCGCAACAACGTTGTTGCCTAGTACACAGTCGGTACAAAGCAACCCATTAAATAATAGCACACAATGGCCACTCCACACTATCACTATGTAGGTTATGATGTGGCTGAATAAAATAATTGTGCCGCTGCGAGGACCGAGTACAGCGACACGCTTCCACCGCCATTAGACTTCGACTTTATTATTTCTCCAGTCACAAATGGGTCGTCAAATATTGGGAACGGTTCGTATTTGTAAAGTGGACCGGGCCTTGTGACGGTCGACATGTTAATGTGCTCTTGCGTCACAATTATTGTTACTCCGTTCTCTTGTTTGCTCACTTCAATTTCTCAGCCCTTTTATTGCTTTTAATAGGATAATTCGGCCGACTTGAGCGTTCGTTACGGACTCCGCCCATCGCGCTTTATGGATAAATCTTTGGTAAATGGCGGGACAAACAACTTGACGGTCCGTAATTTACTAACAAACCGAGCCGAGCGACATTACGTATCGAAGGCGACGATTTGCGCTTCGAGAACTGGCAAAGAGTATTAACAGAATGAAGGAATTTTAAAACAATATTTGTCCAGGACACAAAACCGTTTAAGGACAGAATCAATAACGGAATTTATTTACTCACAGTTACCGATATTATGGGTAGGAATCTCGTGTTGCCTTACCTGAAACAAAAGTTAAATACGGTTAGTTTACATACATGACACAATGGTGTAGGTGTGTTTGTGCAACGTACACTTTGTTAAAGTTCCAGAGCATTTTTAATTGCATTTTGATGTTTGCAAACAAATACCCCTCAATCGTAACATACACATATAGAAATGTTTTTGCGTACAGGTACATGAGTACTTCTTAATCTAAAAATAGAGACAATAACGTTGCTTCTTCATACATAATGCCGTAGAATAGCCGAGCATATTCCACATGGTTACACGATATGATTAACATATTAATTTAAACAACATTTCAAGACAATTAATTGATGAAACGATGAAACAATACAGCTGTTCACATTAATATCATACATTACAAAGCCATCGAATACATCAGTAGCTCATTATTCGTTTACAAAGAGGAACGTAGTTTCCGTGAGTAGTTGTGTAAGTAATATAAGAAGTAACATATTTAATAGACTGTATACTAAAAATTATAGCATTTAGAAAATATAATAAAGTATCAAACGAGGTACAATTGGTTACATTTATACCGTGTGATTGAAAGAAAAAGTATGATTAAGAGGCATAATAGCAGAAGTTTTTTAAGTAGCACTATTTGTAAATATTTATGAAGTGGAACAATGTTGCATACAAAACATCTTAACTTGTTGCGAGGATGTGAACCAATTGTTTTGTTTTGTTTCGTGTGCTAATCATGTTCCGCTGATTGTGAATGTACAGTACTAGATTGAGAGTGCGTATTAAAACTTCAACGCACTCTTGAGACAGCGCTGGCTCGAAAAGTGACCCGAACTGATTAACACATCCTAGCACAGGGATGTGACCCTTGGGAGGGACAAAATACCGCAACGAAAACTTCTTTTTAACTCCAGTTAAAGACTCTATAACTATAATAATTTGCAAAGATCGTAATACAACAAATACGAGTTCTTAATCTTAAAATTGTATGCACAAGAAAATACAAGCGTCTGTCACCCTGAAACAAATTCGACACAAAATATATTGATTATTACATAACATTTCGGTGACAATCGAACGAGGCAAACAAAGAGAGTTCGTGATCCTCGATACAGGACATTTGCACACGGTGTACAGTAGCAGTAGCAAAATCTAAACAAAGATCTTCTACTACAAGTTCGTGATCCTCGATACAGGACATTTGCATACGATGTACAGTAGCAGTAGCAAAATCTAAACAAAGATCTTCTACTACAAGTTCGTGATCCTCGATACAGGACATTTGCATACGATGTACAGTAGCAGTAGCAAAATCTAAACAAAGATCTTCTACTACAAGTTCGTGATCCTCGATACAGGACATTTGCATACGATGTACAGTAGCAGTAGCAAAATCTAAACAAAGATCTTCTACAAGTTCGTGATCCTAGATACAGGACATTTGCATACGATGTACAGTAGCAGTAGCAAAATCTAAACAAAGATCTTCTACAAGTTCGTGATCCTCGATACAGATGGTGTTATACGTTTGTTTATAAGACTACATCACTGTATCTACAGCACTAGTCCTTTGCACACGATGTACAGTAGCAAAAGTTGAACGTAGAGTACAGTAGTGTAGAGAGAGAGACAGGGAGTGGCCACAGCCGCGCCGTACAGTAATGTGAATACTGTGTAGCGACGGCGACAAGCTGGATGTTTGTATGTGCAGCGATGTGGACTAATGTAAGGTATGACAATTGAATTGACGGACCGGCCCACATATATCAATAATAATTGATACACGTCTATGATACATGGCCACTCCATATAGACAATGCATCTTAACAAAGACAGACCAGCACAGCGCTCCCCGCTCTTGAACGTTATTTGCTCCCAACAATAGACTGGATATTGCACTGTCGGATAGTCAACAATCTGGCTAGGCCTACCTACATCATACAACATTACCCCTCCACCCCTCGCCTGCCACTCACCGCCATCTTTGTTCATAAACATATCTGTTGAAACAATAGGCACTGTTTCAATCAGTGACAATGTGCTTTATAACGGCGCGCGCCGATCGTTCCGTAGCCTGCTAGCCGTGTGCGATCAACGATCAACGATCAACGTGAAGATGTCGGCTCGCTCGCTTCTTAACAACGGCCAAACTGAAGTTATAACGATAATCTACTCTTAACTACTACAGATTTTAATTGTTCAACACAAAATCGCGACTTTATAAACGATAAACATGATCTTCTCACACGGCCTAAGAGATAAGGGATATCAATTAATAACACTGTAATAATTTACAACTATAACGAACTGACTATACAACAAATTGTTATATACAACATTTTAAGATTACACATTGAAACGCACTATCAAAAACCATGACGCTGATTCAACTTGAGATTTCGAGCACATCTGGGCATTCCACTGATATAAAGCCTCAGGAACCGGATATGTTATCTTCGGTGAAAATTTGTACGGCTGATTACTACTAGGTGACCTAACGCACCGTCTGTGGAGAAACTTCCGGTCGGGTACAAGAGTTACACAAGTGCACAAGAACAAGAATGGGCAATAGATTTTGTAACAACGAGTATTGTCTGTGTAGATATCAAGATGGCCACGCCTACCAGATATCATCTGTTTGTTGTTTACTCCGTTGTGGCCAGACGACAACCGCCGGTGCCGGACTCGGTGTTGCAGAAATTCTGTTTATTTACTTGTGACGCCGCGCCGACTCTCCTGTTGTTTTTCGCGTATTTAGAAAAGAAACGTGCTCCCCCCAATAACACGGGCCGTAGGATGCGGGGTAACAATGTGGCGCAGAGGTCCGAGTGGTGAATACACACGGAGCGGTACAAATACTTGGGCCGGTAAACAGTGGTTAGCAAAATATTGTTACTTATTGTGGGTCCTCACGGGCACCGCGCAAACAGGGTTAGGTGTGTCGACAGGTAAATATCGTATCAGACTCTCTTCACATCACGCGGTCACAAGAGCAGTGCAATGTTTTGCATTTTGTTTTCAAGGCCAGACGACGGAATTTTAGTATCTTTATTGCACTTTTCCACGATAACGTAAGGGAAAAACAACAAATTATTGCTATCAATGTAAACACTGCACATTAAAACCTCACGGTATCGCCGGGAGATATCGCCGTTGTTTTTATTTACTATTCGTCTTTTAAATAAATAAAAAAATCACCGCCGATAGCGGTTAGACTTATTTCCAGATAGCAGCTAGACAATATTTACTATATTCAATGTTTACACTTTTTCAAGAAGGACGTTTATTTACTGGGAAATAATTTCTCGGCTACATACAACGAACACAACAGTCAAGCTACCGACAAGAGTTCAGTTTTGCACCACAGAAACGTTCACACCTGTAGGATCTTGAGCTATAGAACATTTATTAGTCACGTTTTAAAGAAATTTATCTACTTATGACATACTTAACTAGATCGGGTAAAACGTTACAGATTTTTGTACATAAAACAATACTTAAAGCATACAGCTCAATACAAGATGAAAAACGGTCCCGTTCAAAAATGAAATCCTACAACGTATACAACAGATGACACGATTCCCAGATCGCGTACATTCTAGCAGATCAGACATATTCTGAATGTGTTAATTAAACGTGCTGCTATCAGCGGGCCGCAGATAGGCAGCATTACGGAGCCGCGCGGCGCAGCGCCACAGTTATGAAGCGAAATATATCTTTGCCTCCTTTATTGCTTTTTTGACGTAAAATATTGGCTAATAAATACGCACCGGCCGGTGGGCGTGGTTACAAAACGCAAATGAAACGTTTGTTTTAATGTGGCATAATCAGGGGAAGGTACAACAGATAGTAAACTAGATGTTAATGCCTCCAACAGAAGCTCGGTTATAGTCTGCTAGCATGACTGAGACCCGCCGACTTGCTGTGGTTATAAAAGATCGTTATCCACCTGCGAGACTGGTGTGTTACAGTCCGTCTAAATATGTACAGAAATTTGGAGTAAAGCGGATTTTAAAGCGCGACAAGGCTTGTAATAAACATTTAAACAAAAAACACCTTTTTGTATACACTTATGTTAAATTTTTCCTGTTACTTTTATTTGAGTTAATAACCCCCTTATTTTCAATTTATAAATATAGCGAGTTATGTTTATCTGCCCAAACTTCAAACTTTTGGGAAACTTATTTGAAACACATTACATACAACACATAAATAATACAATCTGGCCAGTCGTACTCAATCAAATACCTTATATTTCTCTTAAGTCCGAAGTTTTATTTCATTGAACATAATCAATTATTAAAAACAAATATTACTGAAAAGCCGCCTGTCGGAAATCAAACATAATACAGTTGATAAGGGTCACACATTGAACAGACTAACGTAATAAGCGAGCGTTTTGTCTTAGGTAAAGTTGACTCTTTATTTCCTTACATTATCCAATACATTGAATATTATAATAAACAAAGTATAATACATTGATACCGCCCATTGCACACGCAATACTAAAATCGCGTTAATTAATTAATTTCCTTATCCCATTATAATGTTACTTAGTGTACACATCATATTTTGTCCTGAGGTTGTAATCAGAATTGACATTTCGCCGTGAAACAGGTGATGGTCAACTTTCACAACAACGAGTTTTGCTCTATACAAAGAAAGTAGCTCTGGCACGGGGTTGAGTCTGTAAAGTATACTGTAGACTGCACTAGAAAATGTGTACGCGGGATATATCAAGCCGAGACACAAAGGGCCGACCGAATACTACCCCCACAAAGTTACACCTGTCACAAATCGAGACAATTTATTCAACGTCAACCGTTATATATTATTAATTTACATAAACAAATGTACGAAAAACAACAGCACCGAGACAATACATCAAGCGGTGGATGTTAGGTAATAACACGGACTCGGGGTGAAAAATAGCTTTGCATTGTAAATTCCGAGCGGCGAAAAAAATCAAAGAAGCCGAATAAATGGAAGATGAAATATTACCATAGCTCTGTATACATTAGCGAGGAAGGAAGAGCCGTCATTTTAAATGTGGAATAGCAAAGAGCGGTGGTGCGCCACGGCGCGGTGTGTTGTTTAGAATAAATTCAATAGTTCCAATGTAAATACGGTAGCGGTCTATATTTAGGACTGGCGAGTGTTGCGGGGAATTCGGCGTATGATGGACGGCCCAGCATCTGGTGGCCCGAATGCCATAACACTAATATAAATTATATTTAATTGAACATTTGTTGAGATGCGGGGCTTCTCAAAGGGGCCGGACGATATTTAACAGTACTCGTTGTACCGGCATGTCGGTTATGTCGAGTCTCAGACAGATGGCGACCACACTCGATGTCAAACCGAGTTATATCTGTCGTCTACGATTATAATCACATTCTTCAACTTCTGTATTTACTCATTTGTGGTATTCATCTAATGTCCGGTCACCGGTGTAGTATGACGTGTTACAGGTATTTTTGTTCTGCGGTACCGCACATCAGATACGTTAGCCCCCTGTTACATAGCATACTCTTCTACCCGACTCCTGCACTGTTGTTTGCCTTGCACCCATCGCTCGAGCACCGTAAATCCCTTCCACAGAAAACCTTGAACTCGACCAGACCTGTAAAGCAAACTACTCGACACCAACAAAGAATGGGTTTATTTAACGAGAGATAACAGTGAGTTGACGGACGGTCGGAGTGAAAGGCTGTAAAGGGGCGAACACAACAACGGTGGGCTCTGTGACAAGTGAGTGCGGTAAATACTGGTGCTAAGTGGTCTCTACGTCTGACAGGACAAGTATAAACACAATAAATACTTAACGTCGCTGGATATACCAGTTTCCTGTGGCGTCATGTGCGCCTTGCTCATTTACTTGCTAAACTAATTTTACAAATATATTATCAATCCATAACAATATTTTGGAAAACGTTTCCGAAAATCACAGTTCAATTCCAAGAGTCTCAAAATGTTACTAAGGCTGACTAAGATGCAGTTAAATCTGACATCAAAACAACTGACTGAGGTATAAATTCAAAACCATTTTTGGAAAATATTTCCGAAAATCACAGACTAATTCCAGGAGCATCCGACTTTAGTAAATCTGACTGAAATGCAGCAAAGTCCGACATCCAAATCACGAACTGAGGTATCAATATTCAAAACCACATTTTGGAAAACGTTGCCGTAGACCACAAATCTATTCCAGCAGTCTACGACTTTAGTAAGGCCGACTAAGATGCAGCAAAATCCGACATCAAAACAAGAACTGAGGTATAAATTTAAAACCTTATTCTGGAAAATTTTTCTCGAAAATCACATCTCTATTCCAGGAAGTTCCAATATTAGTAACTCCGACTAAGATGCAGCAAAATCCGACATCCAAACCACGACCCGAGGTTCAATTTTCCACATGACGTTTACCGTTGTGGGATGGAATGACAATAAAATCTTCGATAACAAGACCCTCCGTTAACAATGGAATACTCGTATGCAGGTTATGAATGCAAACTAGTTTGTAAATACTCCTAGTCTAATTATAATTGTAATTATATGCACGTGGTGAAAGAGATGAGTCGTGGAACGATCTAGAGGCAAACCACTATGAAAATGGTGAAAAATGTTGACACCGAAGCAAGATGTTGATAGGTCTATAGGTGTCGTTACTTTAAAATGTTGTTAAGACATTGGAGTAACATTGAATTGTAATTTATTCGCTTTTCTTGAGTTTCTAAGTAGAGTTAAATGTGTCTCCGGTGATGCTGACTTGACTCTTTCAGAACAATGAGCTATTGAATAACTAGCTGACGGTCACCAATTTTTGCTTACATGCAGTTTGTGCAGGTATTTCACAATGTTTCACTCATTTCTGGACACTTTCTTCGACACAACTGACATCAGATTTTATTTCACTAAACGTGGTACATTTTAGTAACAAAGAAATTAAGCACAACGCAGTATAAATTATGGTTCGTTTACCCAGAACATCGTATGGTTCTGGCGAGTTTCAACAATGTAGCACAGATTCCTGACCAATAGTTATGCAAGAAGGTTTTTACGGATCAATTCCTTCTTCATTTTTTTCATTTTATTTTTTTTCCTCACGAGAATAAAACAGTTTTACAATAATAATATATGCGGATAAAAATACTCAGCTGAAAGAAATTTCCAATCAAACGCTTAATTTGAACACATAATGTAATTAATTTAACCACCAAGATCGAACCAGATCTTTAAGTTTGGAAAACCGATACAATAAATAACAAAATCATACAATAGAATAACAATCACTCCTACATTATGGGTCTGAACTGCATAGCCTTGTACAGTGGTATGTATTCTATCTAGAACCTAGTTTATACTCCAGTAAACATAATGGCCTTATGTAGACGTGTAAAACACAAATCAGTTTCGAGCTAGAAGGAAACAGTGTGCTCAATGTGGATCTAAACTGTATGACCTTGTACAGGAGTATAGATCCTAACCAGAACCTTGTTTATACTCCAGTTATTAGCATGGCCTTAGGTACATGTGGAAAACACAAATCAGTTTCGAGCTAGAAGGAAACAGTGTGCTCAATGTGGATCTGAACTGTATGACCTTGTACAGGGGTATAGATCATATCCAGAACGGTGTTTATACTCCAGTTATTAGCATGGCCTTAGGTACATGTGGAAAACACAAATCAGTTTCGAGCTAGAAGGAAACAGTGTGCTCAATGTGGATCTGAACTGTATGACCTTGTACAGGGGTATAGATCATATCCAGAACCTTGTTTATACTCCAGTTACTAGCATGGCCTTAGGTACATGTGGAAAACACAAATCAGTTTCGAGCTAGAAGGAAACAGTGTGCTCAATGTGGATCTGAACTGTATGACCTTGTACAGGGGTATAGATCATATCCAGAACCTTGTTTATACTCCAGTTACTAGCATGGCCTTAGGTACATGTGGAAAACACAAATCAGTTTCGAGCTAGAAGGAAACATGTGGATCGACTGTATAGTACAGGGGTATAGGAAGTTTATACTCCAGTGTGGCCTTAGGTACGAAAACACAAATCAGTTTAAGCTCAATGTGGATCTGAACTGTATGACCTTGTACAGGGGTATAGATCCTATCCAGAACCTTGTTTATACTCCAGTTATTAGCATGGCCTTAGGTACATGTGGAAAACACAAATCAGTTTCGAGTTAGAAGGGGAACAGTGTGCTCAATGTGGATCTGAACTGTATGACCTTGTACAGGGGTATAGATCATATCTAGAACGGTGTGTATACTCCAGTTATTAGCATGGCCTTAGGTACATGTGGAAAACACAAATCAGTTTCGAGCTAGAAGGGGAACAGTGTGCTCAATGCCGCAATAGATTCAGTTAATCTGATTTCATTAGGCCCATTAAGTGCAATGCCTTGGTTGCTATGGATACCGACTCTGGCCGCATCTTCCTTTTACATCACTCATCCCTTCATACCCCCTCCCCCCCTCAAAACACGCCACGCCGCACCATGTCGCTTGTCTGCCCAAACCTTAATACTGGGCTGGTCACGTGATTGTTCCATACTACAATCCGATCCCTCTCATTACACACTAATACGATAGCACAATTCAGTAATATTGCCCATGTAAATGCTACGTTGATCTGATTAATACATATAACTCGATATCAACAGTACTGCATAGAAACAACAGCGCTCACATATATCCAATCCAAGTATTCTTCAGAAAAGTTGCCGAACAATGTTAATTTAACGTAATAACAACGCTCTTCGGTGTGAGCATATTTTATAGTTGTAGCATGTTTCAGTAAGCTCATAGTCGCAGTAATAAATACTGGTTTTACACATTTGTTAAGAACAATAATTGCGTCACAGTCTATTATCTTATATATTTACACTACAACTAACTTTAAGCTTTGTTATAGACTGAACGAACAAAGACGGTTTGTCACAATAATTTGAATTCCAGTATTGGCATAATCTGTACATTCACCATGTTAGTACCATTCACAATTTTAGAGTGCAGCAAGTGAGTGAGTTTACACGCTGATGCATAGTCTCAATGGTAGAAAAGTATTTATTCAGGCTTGAGACATCTACCGTCTCGCTTCCCCTTGTTACACAAGTTTGAAACCATGGTTTATTAGCCATAAAACTGATATGTTGATTTGCGTAGCTTGACCAGCGTAGCTCTCAAAACAGTGTCGGCGACTATTGGCTTCACTCTGACTTGGCTGTAGGTCGATGAATCTGGACTCTTGAGTCCGTTTTGGCTGAATAAACATCTGGCTTTACAAGAGGATCTTTTATACAACACTAACCGAAAACTGGACAAAATAGGCCTCTGTAGTACCCAGAAACATTACAGACAAACACATACGATGGCAAATGTCCGAAATTCACTACGTCTCCAAATCATCTCTATCTATCTATTGCCAATAACAAATTTAAATAAAGGGCACAGACAAACGTTGAACTTTACTTCATTCAGCAAACAACTCACACGATAAATCAAATTTGGAAGAATTACAACAATACCTATCTTCCTGCAGATCTGCGTCACTACCAACTTTAGTTAGATTCCATCCTTGCTGTCTACAAACCTGCAACGCCCATGTTTAGCCCGTCATTTATTCTGTATTCGGTAACAGATTCCCTATGTATTTATTTACTTTTAAATACAATATAAACTATTATCTCCTGCCTCCAGAGAGATGTCTAATCTAAGGTTCTGAAGTCACTCACAATTGAAATGAAATTATCGTGGAAATCATATTAATATCTGTTGAGAACGCGATTACAAGAAACGAGGTTCGAGTGCGCCACGCGGCGGGCAGCGCGGACTGCAGGAGGTAAAGTGAGTTAGCGCTCAGCACGCGCGCGCTCAATTCATTTCCTTATCGGGCCCGATTAAAAACGTGTTGGACTCATTTGTCGCAATATCCGAACAGCGCCGGGGCGCCAATCCTGACAAATCTGTGCAGAAACACTCGAGCCGCGAGGGGTCGTCACACACTACCTGCGTACAGTCGGTACAGTGGGGGTGGTGGTGGTGGCGGCGGTAATGGGTGGCGCACGATGACCACCGAGGGGTAAAGACAACTAATGACCATATATGATTGGATTATCGACAGCCCGACTAAGACGGTAATGCGCCTGTAAGCCGAACACTGCCGTAATTAAGCAGTCCGCTATTGTTCTCGTTGATAATTAATTTCAAAATCGCAACTTAGGATTATTTCCTGTAAGCCCGGATCCTTCGGAGGCCCAATATCCCCGGTGGCGCTCATCAATGTCTCGTCAAAGGACCTGATTGGAGTCGCTAAGCCACAAAGGCGCACAATACAGGTAAATTTATTGTGAATCCGGTCGACCTGACGTCACATCATATGTCACTCGCGTCTTACCACGGCTTTCGTTATAATAACAGTTCTACTCAAAATTCTATAATTCTTACACAGTAAACTATGTTGAAGATGGTGCTTCTATTGGCTATTCTTAACTTAATCACTACAAACCAATACTAAACCTTTTTATTTTCGAAAGGCCTTTCTATAGCAAGGTTATCTTCATCAGACACATAACAGAAGTGATTTATCATTTTAAATATAAAAATGTTATATTACACTTAGAATATGTGATCAGAGTCTTATGGAAACAAGTGTACCATAATTTAATCAGAGGCAATTTCCAAACGCTTACCTGTAGTAAATAAGAAACAGTATTCAGCCAAATGTAAATACAAATAATAAGGACAGTGTAGGAGTACGCCATGCCACCTATTGCTATAATTCGCCGAGGTTGCTTGCAAACTTTGTGCAGAATAGATAATTTTACATTCCCCGGAAGATTAAAAAGATTGATAGGCTTTAATGACCCCCAGACAAATTAAATAGTTGGAAATGCATCATTATAGAATTCATTACTATGTACGTTGTATGCAAAATTTAAAGTCTACAAATAAAATCTTTCTCGAGATATATTGCCACGTGATATTCACGTTTTTTGTAGGCGTCATAGCACTATTCAAATAATAACAGTTCCGTGAGGGTATTACAACGAAATCAAATCATGTCACCAACTTCTAACTTTGAATTTCCTCTGCTCTATTGTGTTTCTTTCCACCTTATGAATCCCGTTTCTATATGATAATACACATCCAAATCTCATGGGTAGACATACACAATCATCGAAATCAGTGTTGCCTGTAACATTGCACCAAAACATTGACGCTACATTAAAGTTTCTCCATGTCAGTTCTTTTTCGAGATATGTTGCAAAAAGATATAAATATATTCTTCCAGTCCTTCGAGTAATAAGCTTCGCTGACTCTCCGCCAGGAATGAGCAGAGGTGTTGTCTGACCACACACAACATACAGTGTTATAAGATGGGTGAGGTGAAGGTGACGGGGGCGGAAAGGTCAGTTATACAGGAGAGCAGGAAGTGAGAGGTGTCAACTTCCGAGTCAAGATGCTGGGAGGAGTATCACTTTCAATGTAGGGTGAATGCATATTATACAAGAGAGGGGTAGGCTGCCGCACAATCGATATCAGACGCACCCCTCTATGCACCCTTACGCTTCCCGCGGTGCGTTTTACACACCCCGGCCCGTTTACATTCATTTTCATTTTAGGTCAAATTCACTCCCTTCCGGCCTGCATTAGGAAGTAAGTGCAAGGCCGATAGGAATTGGTAGCGACAAATAGGCTGGTATACTCTGTACTCTGTATCGTCTCCGATAGAATTAGTCTACAATATCAGGTAAGGAAGTATTTGTAACGCAGAGATCTCAGCAAAATGCTATCTAATGATTCTCAAGCTTGAAAGGTTAACAATTCTCAAGCTTTAAATGTTAAAACATTCTCAAGCTTCAAAGATTATTAATTCTTAACTTTGAAAGATACATTAGAATACCTTGAACATAGATTTCCTGTAATTCTTCGAATTTAAAATTGTGAATCACACAGTTAATTATGAGTAGTCATAATAGCAACTGGATGACTAAACTGTGAAACAAACTTAGACGGAACACACAACCTTAAATTATCTCTCTTTAGATATCGATACAGGTTCCTTATTAGGATCTTAGGAGCATATTACAATTTTAATACCTTCATATACTGACTCTGTCAAGGAATTGAAAAGCAACACTATGTAAACTACGTAAATATCTTAGATTCCATGGTGTGTGACTACATTAAATGCAGTTCGTTAAATGAAAATTAAACATTGTGACCAACAACAATCAACGTATTAACAAAATAAAAAATCTACTTTCTAGAATATTTGTTTTTTAGGAGAGGCCAATCTCCTTTTTAATTGTGTGTGATTAAACAAAATAAGGTGAGAGTCTATACAGTATAAAGTCGATGGTACTGATAAAAAATGCTACGGTCACAGACAGGATTTGATCCTGCGCTATTCCTGACTTAAGTCCGACGTCTGTGTCCGACTGCTCGGCCATTGGTTAGGTCGTATTAATAGTATAGTTATTACACCAAAGTGTTCATCCATTAAGCCTTAGAAACTATTCGTCCTACCAGATGAGTTGCCTATTTTTGAAAGATTTATGGAAAAACACGTGTGCTAATTACTCAAAGAGGCAAGGTTAATAAACATATAATTAGTTAAATAAATACCAGACATTTAAGGACATTTTCACATTCGGCAAATGCAAACACAAAACTCAAGACCAAGGAAAGTTTTATGAATACTAAAGAATTAAACGTTTAAAACGCATGTATTCGAAAAACTAAAATGAAAATATGAACCGACGATATGATCCACCAATTAAATCTCCCCCGTCGAGTCCCTCGTACGCACATTAGGGGAGGGGAGTCCAAATCCAATTACTTGTACGTTCACGAAGTATTATCTCCTACAATTAAACAACCCCCGACTAGGCTTCGGCGACCCGGTTCACTTCTGAAGGACTGAGCCCGAGGACTAAGTACGGCCCAGGACGTACAGGATCCGCAGTTGCCGACTTCCACCGTGTCTCGGATCGGAATGAGAGAAAATATTCCGAGAGTATCTGACAGAAATTCAAATCAGCGGCGGATAACCGACTAGAAGAATAGATCGTAAAAATAATGCAGGCGATTACCCGAGTAAAATGTTTCTTAATGAGCGACATAAATAGCGAGTCGCGGCAGGGAATAAGTTAAAACAAATAAGATATGTTCGGTGGAAACCGCCTGATGGGCGGGGCATTACGAGCCCATTGTGTCCGGGTAGGAAGCTAACGGATGAGTAATAAATCTATGAGCTTATTCTCTGGGTGGACCACAATGGCTGCCTCCCATCTGTCACCAGGCCCTTCAACAATTAGGGTTTAGTGTAGAACGTTAACTAGGTTCCTACACTATCCACCTACAAGTTATACAATATAACTTTATCTCGCAGAAGAGTTCAGAGAGTTCCCTCTCACTTGATCGTTAGTTCTATTGCAAATATAGAACTATTTACGATTATTGAGCAACTTCTATTTGGCTGAAGCATTCAGACACGCTCCTCACACCCCAATAAGGTATCCCTCTTAAGGTTCGCAATTGTTCCCCTCAATTCATACGACTATATAGGTTTATTCTAAAATTTCGGTCTGACTGAAACGTTCAGACACTCTCCTCACACACCAATAATATTCTCCTCTTAAGGTTCGCACTTGTTCTCCTTAATTCACACGACTATATACGTTTATTGTAGAATTTCAGTCTGGCTGAAACGTTCAGACACTCTCCTCACACTCCAATAATATTCTCCTCTTAAGGTTCGCACTTGTTCTCCTTAATTCACACGACTATATACGTTTATTGTAGAATTTCAGTCTGGCTGAAACGTTCAGACACTCTCCTCACACTCCAATAATATTCTCCTCTTAAGGTTCGCACTTGTTCTCCTTAATTCACACGACTATATACGTTTATTGTAGAATTTCAGTCTGTGTTAAACATTCAATTGAGGCTTTTCACACTTGTTCCACTTGGAGTTTTCAATATACATAACTAGAGAGACCTGAATTCAAAACTAACGTATAACGCAAATTATACCGAATTCCCATTCAAAAAGTCATCTCGCTGCACACGACCGATGTTCTACTTATTATCGCAGCAATTATTGACAACGAGAAAGGATGTCGATATAATTAAAACAGGCGGAAATCTATCAGTGCTGGGTGAATGAAAATCAAATGTATTTATTCATAACCAATATGGGGTAGATCACATGGAACGCATGTTAAATTGTTCATAGAGAAATAATTAAAAGGCTAGTCCATCAGGATATACGCAATAAATGTGTATAATTAACCGCACCTCTATTGCGCAACGCTTGGTTCTAGGCCAGCACATTTATTGCGTATTACACATTTAAATACAGTAGCGCTCCTGCAACCTTTTATTTTTAACATTCTAATTATACGTAAGAGTTGCAAAATGCACATCAAGAGAGAAGATCACACTTGTTACGATCTATCAAGATCTTCCCTTCATTATAATTGATAATAACACTCCTGGAAGACCACCAGGTCAGGAAGCATTGATAAAATAATTATTTGGTCGTCAATTCATGTAAACTATCGACGTTTTGTAGGTAGCTTATTCACACAAAATTTACAAGGAAAGAATGCAGGTTAAGGTTTTATGAACTCTGTCCTGTTTTAAACCGTTATTATTTACCACAAGTTATATGGAACATACAAAAATAGTAACATAATTCCATGAGTATTTATTTACTGGGGTTTTTAACTCCCATTATCATTTTGTATTTCTTTAGTTTAAACTTTAAAATTATTATTAATACCCTTAACAACTCCACTTCTTTTTCGTTGCCTGTTTACCGAAAAGTCAAACCAATTGAACAGTACACTGTAAAATAATAGATACTGTAAATTAGATAAAAGGTACTTTTAATTTATCTGACTACAGAGAATCGAAGGCACTGCTAATTCGCCTGACTACAGAGAATCGAAGGTCCTGTTAATTCAGCTGACTACAGAGAATCGAAAGTACTGCTCATTTAGCTGACTACAGATAATGTAAGGTACTGCTAATTCAGCTGACTACAGAGAATCGAAGGTACCTACTGCTCATTCAGCTGACTACAAAGAATCGAAAGTACTGCTCATTTAGCTGACTACAGAGAATCTAAGGTACTGCTAATTCAGCTGACTACAGAGAATCTAAGGTACTGCTCATTCAACTGACTACAAAGAATCGAAAGTACTGCTCATTTAGCTGACTACAGAGAATCTAAGGTACTGCTAATTCAGCTGACTACAGAGAATCGAAGGTACTGCTAATTCAGCTGACTACAAAGAATCGAAAGTACTGCTCATTTAGCTGACTACAGAGAATCTAAGGTACTGCTAATTCAGCTGACTACAGAGAATCTAAGGTACTGCTCATTCAACTAAATACAGAGAATAGAAGGCTCTGCTCTTTCAACTGACTAAAGATAATCAGCTTATTAGATTGAATTAGAGATACTGCCGATAAAATTGTAATAGATTATGGAGAGATACTATCCTTTCATCTTACTTTAGAGAATCAGAGATACTGCAGGTGACTACATAAAATCAAACATACTCCAACTTCACGTATAAATAAATCCCTTTCGACTGTCTACCGAACAACTGTATCATGTACGTAATTCATGTGACAAAAATAAAAAATCGATATTTTATTATTTAACAAGCGACGCGTAATCCTTGTGCCGAAGACGTGTCTTAGCAACACCCAGCAATTTGTTAGTAATAGCGGTAATGATTCCGCATTATTCCTTTCACGAGCGTATAAAATAAGCGACACAAAGCTATAAATGTCCTCTCGGCGAACATCATAAAACTAGCTGTATATCAATGTATACATCTTATACAATATATATTCATAGTTACAGAGCAATAACTCACGGACCAATTACACGGCAGTAAATATTGTATTGCCTTAACTATAAGAAGGCAAGAGTACGCCACACCACAGGCTCCGCTAAGGTTGCATGCAAATAGTTCATATCTAGAAAGCTCATTTCATTCTCCAGGTGGCCTGCGGACAGATAGACAAGACATAAACTCGTACAGGAAAGAAATGTTTACATACTCCCGGCAGACAAAAGAGAAATTGTGTCGGCCAGCTCAGTGATAGACATCGATGACGTTCAGCCAAATCCCATTGTTGGACGTGGGCCATCGTAGATCTCATTCTCGGTTATGTAAATAAGAACGTTCATCCAAAAGTGTACAGATTAAATCCATCTCATAATACCTTCCCACATGATACACTCACATTTTAGTTCAGTAAGTTAGTTTTTATAGTAGTGCTCAAGTAAAAGTAAAAGCTCCGGTAAACTGGTGACAGTAATAGGACGTAAAAGTACACTGAAGTCAAACGATTTTAAATTTGAGTCTACAAGTCTATTATATTTTCTTCTTACTCTATGAATAAAAGTGTCACTTGTTAAAATCGCATATAGTTGTACACAGATTTTATACAAATTTATTTATTCAGCTATTTTCTCGTTTCCATCAAGGTAACCTCATAAGACCAATGTAAAAATATTCGGTAATGCTCAGCCAAATCCCATGGAATACCATCATCGAACTACTTTAAGCATCATGCAAGATTTCAAGTCAATAGCTCAGTTCGTTTTCGAGATATCGACCAACCAGACAGACAGAAATTCAAATTTTTACACCTACGAGTGATAGGCTTCGCTAAAGCTCAGCCATCTTCGTGTGGAGAGGCGAAGAAATCGGGACATCCGCGTTGCCATACGTCGCACCACAAATACAAAGGTCAATATAACCATAACGGGGATTCAAATACATGAATGGCACATTTAACAAATGTTAATGGCTGTATGGACGGACAAGACGGGTACACGCTGCCAAATGGCATTTCATAATAACGGATACAAGGATGTTATATACGGCAGAGTTAGGACATAATTGTCATACATCCAGTCGTTCTGCCTAGGAATGAATCATCAACATAGACAAACATGGAGCCATAGTTTTCGATCAGCTATAAAACTGACATATAAATCTAACAGTTTATTTCATTTGATTGCTATTCGTAAACTTGCAACATATAAATTCTGCAATTCCGTTATACAACATTTACTGCAGTTTCATAAAACATTGTAAAAGTAATGATGGCTGCATGGAAAATTATTACGCTCTACAGCAGAAACGTTTAAACAGACTCTATCGATTGTACTTACGTATTTAAAGTGTAACACGAAGCCTTGACAAATACACTTTGAAAAGGGATTTGTTATATATCTCTGGGTATACATATATTAAAATCTCTCCAGAATGGGATCACAAAGGACGCATATATAACGTGAGTTGTCATGTGACTGGTCCCTCCACAATGGCAGAATTGATTATTATCGACCTGTCCTTATTCAGTTTTTAAAAGTCGCATCGACGAATATCAGCATGCAAGGCGTATTAATTATATTCCATTCTATCCTGAGAGGTCAATTCCATAAGATTTGGTAGAACGACTAACAAAATTCCCCTTCCCTTACGAGCAAAATTATCTCCCAATTTCAATACCTCCAGTGTTAAGCAAAATCTTTTAAACTTTTCTTTGAAAAACTTAGAACGCAGTTAATACGGATTCAGAAAACATAAAATTACAATTGACGCCATGATTATTCGCCTTCTGGACGTAGTTATCGATGGGTCAGAAAGGCAAGAACATTTAATGACCATATTTCTTGATCTTTCTCAAACATTGTACTGAATGCACGGTGAGATACTGTTGAACCGGTTATGGAGAAATGTGGCACCCAGGTGCTCCCGCACTCACGTGTTACCTAATGGATCAAAACCAGTGCGTGGAAATCTCAAAAAAAATTAAGATAAATCATGGTGTTCTCAGGGCTGTATTCTTTAGTCTCTTTTATTCCTGACCCATATCTGAGGATCGAGTTCAGTTATCCAAGATGGTGTATTGAAGTCACGACGCTCTGTTTTAAAAGCAATTATTAAAATATTTGGAAATTACTGCTTTTGTAGAATTGAACTCGTCTATTAAGAATTCACTCAAATGAATTTGATAAAAATCAGTCAGACGTCTTCTGGAGGAAAACGACTCCTAGTTCCTAGGGATGTTTCTTGATCGATGATTGACTTGGAACGAACACGATGACAAGATATGTGCTCGAGTTTCCTCAGAGATTATATCGAGGCCTTGCGATGCCAGAGATTGCCGTGCTAAAAGTCTCCTAATACAGACCACCAGGAGAGGCGTGATATCGGTATTGTGGCCAAAGTTATAGATCGCGGAATAAATACAGGGAGCGATATCTTTAGAAGTATTTTAACATATGGAAAACCTACATTCCGTATTACAACAGTGAAGTTTCGTCAGCTTATGGACAACATTGTACTGAAGACAGATCACACAGCAGTAAGGAAGTGTCGCGCGGTGGCTAATGACGCGACACCTGACGGACGGACTCCAATTATCGCGCATTGTGCGCTTGTGTGTGCGTGTACAAGCCTAGAGCACATATCGATATATTTGCGCTCTCACTCAGCTCTGATTGGCAATCACACTGGAATAAACGACCATCTAAAATACTCGCCCTGTAATTGAGTAAAATGTCAATTTGCATGTGTATTGGAATCATCAATCGCGCTCATTTACATGCCGCTATTATTTTCTACACGGCCAAATGTAAAACTTGATCCAAACTGTTATTTCACTTAACGCCGTCTCCTAGGGGGCCCGGGCAATAACGATAACATTTGTTTTTAATGTTCCGTTTTAAAAGCAAATCGCTCTCCGTGCGCGCCACGGTGACGGGCGAGTGTTGCATAATGCGCGTTATACGCATTAATTGCCGCCAGAGATTAAATACCGCTGCTGCTCGTGTTCGTATATCATTATGAAGTGACTCCTGCCGTGGAACCCAGTATCAGTGTAGATATTTACCTAGTATCAGGAGGATAGGTACACTCGTACATAAGACAGTTTAATCACTGACAGCTGACGACCGGGTGGCACATGTTTGTGTGGAGCACGAGCACAGAGACTAAATAGGAAGGCGAGTTGCTGTGTTTGGCCCCTGAACCCGGAATAGAGACGAAATGGCAACAATATTTGTTCTCGAGCCGACGGACCAGAAAGAGACTCCACGGCGAGAAGAATAGAGGGCGGTGTAAACAGTGTGGTCATCACCGGCGTTTATTGGTGTAAACGTTTTGTTTACCGGGGCGGTACAGCGGTAATTGGTCGGAAAACACGGGTAAAAGTTCAAAGTGGCGCGATGTACCGGCGGCCGTGCTGCGGTCAATTGATGAACAAGTTGTTTTAAAATGCGCGGGCGAGGGGCGGCGGGTGTCGGCGCGAGCTCGCGGTCGTGGCTGGCGTGCGGTCGTCCCTAATTACCGAACTAGTAATACTTTCATTGTTTTATCGGACACTATGACACTTGTTAACCGTTGTCGTGTCGCGTTCACACCGTACCCCACCGAGGCGAGGTCGACAACACTAAGGTGTTAGTTATGCTACCGGTGACGTGAACCGCGAGAAGTTTCACAAATAGACGCCAAAACTTCTTATGGAAAGAGACTTTTTTCACAAGGGACGAATAATGTGTAATAAAAACTTATAGATGCATAGATTTTCTTTGAAAATTTACACGACGCGAAAGTTTTACCAAAGTATATATTAATGAAGAAACTTAGAAAAGAGAGATGAGTGAGAGGAAAGAAAGTGGTGACGAACAGAATAAATATTGTCTGATAAACTGACTCACTTTCTCTCCGTAAGTTGGCGCCCAAGTTCTCGGACAGATGCTCTCTCGCTGGGACGCCATTGTACTATGTATTCTTGACTTATACAGATTCAACAGCATGAAGGTTAAATTTAATCAAAAGAAATAAATATAATTGGATATATGCATAAATATGCCGACTCGACTTATGTTAAATGATACCTAACAAATTTTTTTTTTAAATCTGTGAATGTAAGTTTTTGAAAATACATTTTAACTTTTCCGTTTGGTTAATACACGAACTACACCCATTAAAAACGTATGGGCAAATGAACGGTGGCAAATGTTCGGAAAATCTTGTTTCCTTCACAATCAATGACGAGACAAAAAATGTTGGCTATTATTTTACGAGGTAAACTGCCATTTTCATAGTACATCAATCTACATTCCTAAATTTCTTAACCACATTCTGTAATTTTTATAATATAAAATATAAAATATAATATAAAAATTACAGATTGTGGTTATGAAATTTAGGGATGTAGATTGGTGTACTATGAAAATGGCAGTTTACCTCGTAAAATAATAGCCCACATTTTTTGTCTCGTCATTGATTGTGAAGGAAACAAGATTTTCCGAACATTTGCCACCGTTCAGTGAAGCAAAAAAATCGGTAACACTACGTTTCAAGTTCTGCAATCTGATCTCTTCTTCAGATAAATAACTAACCTAACACATAATTAAAAATAGGTTAAAATAAACAAATCACACCAACGCTCTGCTAATGATTTTTTGTCTCACTGAACGATGGTAAATGTCCGGAAAATCCTGTTTCCTTCACAATCCTTCCATCATCAAAAATAAACTTTAAACAAAGAATCGTCAGTAACGTTTAGTATTTTTTTTTACCTTAAGTTTTCAAGCAAGCGATATGCAACCGAGTTCTGTGTTCCTGTCATCCTACACGGTCACTCAGATAACGTGTAAAAATACAAACGAAGAAACGACCAGAAACTATATGTTGTCACACTAGAGTATAACCTCTAGCTAGAAATGAGGTAGAGTAAGGTTCTATAGCGGTAAGAAGGCTACATTAAACAGCGTCGATCCGTTACGGGAACGTCCAAACATGTGTACACGCGATAATTACAACATTCTATTAAATATGTATGTAGTCGCGATGTTAATGAAGTGTTTACACACGATATATTGGATATGCGCCTCATTATAATAAGTGGCCAGCGTTGATGCGGGCCTGGCCCAGCAGCAACATATATTTCATCATATAAATCCCGACCGCAATATAAACTTTCTTACGTGCACACCCGGCAATAAAAGTGTAGTCGAGCAGTAACAGTGTAGCTCTGCTGTGCCACATTACAGTACTGTAGTTCCGTCAATGGTTGTACGTTTTCTTTCTCCGTCTTCTGAAATATTAACATTTTTAAGTAAGGGATGTACGAGGAAGAGATGACACCCGAAATTGGACTGGAGTAATTAAAACAATGTTGTCATTGCAAAAACTGTATTTTACAACAATTTTTTTGTTTGAGCTTGATTAAAAGTAAAATACCTCTCTATGACTACTGCGTGAATAAAATAGAAATCTACATTTTAAGAAGTGTAGTATGAAAAATTGGAATTTAAAAGTCTTATTGAGAGTTGTAACATGATGATTCAACAAACTAGGTTCCTTCTAGAGAGCATTGATCACAATTAACCAAAGAGTTGGTGAGTTCAATTAAATATAATCAGTTACTTGTCCCAACGCTGATGCAATACTCGAACATTTCGTAGCATTTTATTGCAATAGATAATTTAACAAAAATGAAAGAACAGTTATTCGATTTGAATTATATAAATGAATAAACACAACATATCAGTTTGAAAAAGATTAAATTAAATGGTAAATTTGGCAAACCTTTTAGGATCTCTAACGATCAATGTGTTAATCCTAAACAGTCTATATTCTACAGTAATGTTCGCACTGACGCCACTGTACCTTGCAAATATAATGCGTGACAAAGTGAAGGAATGCCTGTAGAGTGTAGAGTGTAGATGTAGCACAGTTGCAGCTGCCTTATTGCCGTAGTCCATATTCCGGTCATTGCTGGTTGTCATGCCGACACTGTCTCGTGCAGTTTATCGTTTTAATTAAAATAATGCCGGACGTGAGACAGTGCAGGGCCTCGCCTGTCCTACCCTCTACATTTCTCCGAGCTTTTCATTAGGCGTGCAGTTCCGTTCCAGAAAATGTGACGAAAAATCAAAGTTGGAGTGAAACACGAGTATCGAGCGTTTCCACCGTTCAGTCCAAACTAATTAGCTTTAAGACAGCCCTCTATAAATCAACACTCGCACACCGATACCATTAGTAAACTAATCATTAATCACTTCAACAATGCTCGCTGACGCACACATCCACTTCGCATAGTTCTGGGGTCACGACACCGTCATCTGAATTTCTGGCATTGGAAAATTGGACATGGCTTATGGAGGTCAGTTTCATGGTTCACAAGTTTGATCACCTATAATAGTAGTAGTGAAATATCGATTGGGAAACTTGAATGTGTACTGATTTAAATACGTGGTAAAATTTACTCTCAATTTACAGTTTAGTATTTCATTCGTCTAACAGTTCATTAACAGAAGAAACTAGTCACAGCTGGTACCTAAAATAATCTCCAATTCAGTAAGATCACGAAGATAACAATTTCTATTTAAGTATTGAGTAAAGTAGCCTATGTAAAAGACACAAGGTCGGTGTAATAGATGAATATTACCGGTCTACGGTAGGAGTGTGAGACCCATCACATCAACGGCTTGTGGTAATTGAGACTGACTCCATGATTTACACCCCAAGTTGTGAAACACAAGGTAGGAGTGTAGTAGATAAGTATTAACCGGTCTACGGTAGGAGAGTGTGTCACAGCGATAGTCATGGGAGGCTGGGCAGACCCATCCCATCAACGGCTTGTGGTAATTGAGACTGACTCCATGATTTACACCCCAAGTTGTGAAACACAAGGTCGGTGTGGTAGATGAGTATTACCGGTCTACGGTAGGAGTGTGAGACCCATCACATCAACGGCTTGTGGTAATTGAGACTGACTCCATGATTTACACCCCAAGTTGTGAAACACAAGGTAGGTGTAGTAGATGAGTATTACCGGTCTACGGTAGGAGAGTGTGTCACAGCGATAGTCATGGGAGGCCGGGCAGACCATATCACATCAACGGCTTGTGGTAATTGAGCCTGACTCCATTGATTTACACCCCAAGTTGTGAAACACAAGGTAGGTGTAGTAGATAAGTATTACCGGTCTACGGTAGGAGAGTGTGTCACAGCGATAGTCATGGGAGGCTGGGCAGACCCATCACATCAACGGCTGTTGTGGTAATTGAGACTGACTCCATGATTTACACCCCAAGTTGTGAAACACAAGGTCGGTGTGGTAGATGAGTATTACCGGTCTACGGTAGGAGTGTGAGACCCATCACATCAACGGCTTGTGGTAATTGAGACTGACTCCATGATTTACACCCCAAGTTGTGAAACACAAGGTAGGTGTAGTAGAATGAGTATTAACCGGTTACGGTAGGAGAGTGTGTCACAGCGATAGTCATGGGAGGCCGGCAGACCCATCACATCAACGGCTTGTGGTAATTGAGCCTGACTCCATGAATTTACACCCCAAGTTGTGAAACACAAGGTCGGTGTGGTAGATGAGTATTACCGGTCTACGGTAGGAGAGTGTGTCACAGCGATAGTCATGGGAGGCCCGGGCAGACCCATCACATCAACGGCTTGTGGCAATTGAGACTGACTCCATGATTTACACCCCAAGTTGTGAAACACAAGGTAGGTGTAGTAGATGAGTATTACGGTCTACGGTAGGAGAGTGTGTCACAGCGATAGTCATGGGAGGCTGGGCAGACCCATCACATCAACGGCTTGTGGTAATTGAGACTGACTCCATGATTTACACCCCAAGTTGTGAAACACAAGGTCGGTGTAGTAGATGAGTATTACCGGTCTACGGTAGGAGAGTGTGTCACAGCGATAGTCATGGGAGGCTGGGCAGACCCCATCACATCAACGGCTTGTGGTAATTGAGACTGACTCCATGATTTACACCCCAAGTTGTGAAACACAAGGTCGGTGTAGTAGATGAGTATTACCGGTCTACGGTAGGAGAGTGTGTCACAGCGATAGTCATGGGAGGCCGGGCAGACCCAATCACATCAACGGCTTGTGGCAATTGAGACTGACTCCATGATTTACACCCCAAGTTGTGAAACACAAGGTAGGTGTAGTAGATGAGTATTACCGGTCTACGGTAGGAGAGTGTGTCACAGCGATAGTCATGGGAGGCTGGGCAGACCCATCACATCAACGGCTTGTGGTAATTGAGACTGACTCCATGATTTACACCCCAAGTTGTGAAACACAAGGTCGGTGTAGTAGATGAGTATTACCGGTCTACGGTAGGAGAGTGTGTCACAGCGATAGTCATGGGAGGCCGGGCAGACCCATCACATCAACGGCTTGTGGTAATTGAGCCTGACTCCATGATTTACACCCCAGAAACTAATATGATACATCAGTACAGATGGGAAACTGGTGAGTATGATATAACGGCTCTACTTGTCGCCCTGGGTGGGATCTATGGCCGGGCTGTCACCCCGTCTATAACCGTGCCTGTGCATCTTTCTTGGGAGTTGTTGCATATCATCAAGTTCTCGGTTCGATTCTGACGAGTGACACCCCAATTTGTCGTTATTATTATCATATATTATAGTAATCCAATTTATTTAATGCAGCCAAAATTAACCACTATTTCAACTTAACAATTCATCTAGGTTCAAAGTTAATCTAATTTTTTACAAGAAAATTTGTTATTAGAATTAATAACATGAATAGAGTAGTTGAAAATAATGAAGCAAGCAGGACAGATATAATAAGTGAAAACCATCACAACGTGAACTGACTTGATGACAAAAACATAACAGGGAGTTATTCACGTACGTACAATTTTTATACTCCAACAAATTTATAAATTCGCTCAAAGCAGATAAAATTTTAAATTTAAAATATACAATTAGTTGGCTAGAAAATCGAACAACCATTGTTTTAGTTAGTATTCGTTACTACTCTCGAACACACAAAAATATTAAACTAAATAAATTTGCTATTTAAAGCCAGATGATCGTGTGCAATGAAAAGGATGATACCCAAGGCGGTGGAGAGCGGAGCAGCAGTGAGAGCGGGGGGTGAGGGGGTGGCAGGGGGTGACAGCGGCAAGGCCCGCCAAGCGGCGACAACGCGTTAACATCCCACTTGACTCGACACTTCCTGCATTCTTACCTTTACCCCCTGCCAGCATGTTCTTGACCTTGACACTGGCTCTCCCTCACAACACGGTGTAACTCGCAGTTCCTGTGTATTGTTTATAGACTACTGCAATATATGTTACTGCAATCCAGTGTATATCCAGTGTACAAATATGTATGCCTTAAAAAATCTTTGTATTGAGAAAAAATAATTGATTAAGAACAAAGATTTTGCAAATGTTGTAAATCAAATTTGGAATGTTGCACTTTACCCGCCAACAAATTGTAACGAGTATTGCGTAGTCTACAATCACATATTAACATTGTTAACTAAGTAGATGAACAAATATACAGGTTCGAGTAAATAATAATAGTGTGTCCAAAAGCAACTAATCTGGGCTTGCCTGCCTTACAATCAACAAGGAAGGCTTATTGTTATAGTGATAGCGCTTACTAACGATACATCAAGACACTGTATTTAAAGCTGTATAATCAAATGATTCTTTTTGCAAAATTAAAATAATTTTTACACCAACAAATTAAATTTTCAATATTTTTAATTATCAGCAGTAGTTATAATTTCTGGATTCCTTTTATGGAACATGAACAAGTTTGGAACTCGCATTATTGTTTTAGAAATTATTCCATAAGTTTGGAAAGTTAACAATAATTAAGAACAATATGATAACGACAGTACAATATATTATGCCAACGTTTCGCAAACTTCAATTAATACGAATACACAAATTGAATTCAAATCAAGCCGATAAGAAAAAGCCAAAAAAGTAGCTGAGCAAAATTAATTCCAAATCTCATGCAGTTTCGTCCTTTATATCGCAATTCGAAAACGTTCCTCGTGCACTTCTCATTGAAATATCTTTCTTTGTGATCCAGGGTCGTTTACACCCTGTTCGCAATTGTGTGAGCGCAAAGGTCCAAGATCAACGCCCCTGGGAATGTGTATTCGTCTGTCGTTTCCAGGTTGTTTTAATATTAGAATTTCGGGGAGTCACTCTGAATAAGAATTAGATTTTCTAAGAAATTAATGAATGTGTTGAATTACAAGAAATTACAGGATGAATGGGTTGTAAAGATGACCGACTGTCGCATCGTGACAGAAAGGGCACGAGTTCAGGTCTAGAGAACAAGTGACTGAGGTGAAAATAACAGCGGGCCAATCAATGGCGGGGCAAATTGGGCATATCTGAGCCGGAGCTGTGCGGCGGGGGGCGCGCTGCGGTGGGGTGACAACAAGTGGGGTAAGGGCAAGAAGTCAGTCAGAGCAGAGGCGGGCAGGGGCAAGACACCACACTTAGCGCCCGTACACACCCAACTGTGGCTCTGTCACATCATTGTCCCCTCTTCAACAACAACAGTGAGTTACAGATACCTTGGAACGTTCTGGACATTCTGTTGACGACTGGGGACAGAAGTACGAGGTAAACACAGAAGCAACGTCTCAGAGTGTACAGTTATTTCACTGACTTATATAAGGACCAAACTAAAAATTCTGGATCGGGAGATGGTTTGGGAGCTGTGATTGCGATCTTTGAAGAATAGCAAATACTGTACACCCATTTCACCCCCCTCCGTAAGCGTACAATACTGCCTAAAATTATTCAAAACAGTTTCAAAAGTCCTTTAAAATGTATTGTGAGTTAACTAGACGAAGGTACCTATGAAATATAATCAATGCATAAATTGACAGACAATTAGGTTCCTCCCGATGTTAAAGCTATTTACAGAGCCTTTCATCAATCAGCGTTTTACGAAAACTACAAAACCTTCTGAACATAACATCGCTCCTCCCACGCCGTGATGTGTGGGCCTACCCGCGCTAGACGTTGTAATTACAATAAATATTAATTACACCACACGCGAAACCTACTGGGGCGAGGAAGAACGATTAATCTTACCTAGTACGCGTCGTGGTTGCTCAGAGAAATCCATACAATCAGGCGCCTAGGATCGTGTAGGAAATATCGAAAAAGCTCACTTTACGAATCGGTTTATCTGTCAGCACCTCGTGACAAGAAGAGAGGACTGGGAGAGGAAGCCGGCAGATTACGTTGTTCGTTCTGTATGTAGCTGCCACTGCTACTTAATCTAACTTTAATGACTAACTCAAGTATTAATGTGCCATTAACGCTAACTGTAAAACTAGAAAGCCAAACGATCTCCTCCATTAACGGGTTTTTGCCGCACCACATTTCAGTTGACATTAATCTCCTTAATACGTGTACATGCACCGAACACGATGTTATTAGTCCACGATCTGGGAGGATCAAATCGACGCTTGTTTGCGATATTCTCGCAGAATACACTCGCGAGTGACAGGTCACGACGAACTTGTAAGATATTTAAAGGAGAGATTATATATTTGCATAAAAGCAATTCCCTTACTAAAAGTATTACAGAGACCGTATATTTTAAGTTTATATGAAGAAACTTTATATAGAGGCGAGCTAGCGAGGCTTACATTATAATGGAAGCAGAAAGGGGTGGTTGGGTGTGAGACGGTGAGGGAGGGGCGGGTATGGAAGAGAAGCCATTAGGTGCACAAGGTCTTGTTTGGCGCAGAAAAACAATTAAAATGGTGTACGAGGAAAGTAGGAGCCGGTTAAATAATTAATATTTATAAGAGTTAGGGCTAGAAGTAGCTGGTTGTGTTGTTTTAGGTCAAAGGTGGGGGCAGCACCCTCGCGCTCGCAGTTTAGGAAAACATAATGGCGCGCTACTTTGCATAATTTATATATAAACATTCAAGGGAACGGCGCGGCGCCAGACTTACTCATGTATATTATAAAATAAACAGAACGGGATGTGTACGTGATGCACGGCCGGTCGATACTGCTTGCCGAGCCCGCGTACCACACCAGGCCTTCCTTCTTACAGTCACAACGCACCAGGCAACCCAACGCATCACTTCTTACTTGTTACAGCACAGCATTACGGAACAACCACTTCCTCTTTATAACATGACGGCAACCCAACGCATCACTACTTCCTTCCTACAGTAACACGGTACATATTTGTTACAGCACGGTAACTTCCCTCTTACATCATTATGGAACAACCACCTCTCTTTATAACACGACGGCAACCCAACGTATCACTACTTCCTTCCAACAGTAAAACGGTACATCTTTGTTACGGCACGGTAACTTCCCTCTTACATCATTATGGAACAACCACCTCTCTTTATAACACGACGGCAACCCAACGTATCACTACTTCCTTCCAACAGTAAAACGGTACATCTTTGTTACAGCACGGTAACTTCCCTCTTACATCATTATGGAACACCCACTTCTCTTTATAACACGACGGCAACCCAACGTATCACTACTTCCATCCAACAGTAAAACGGTACATCTTTGTTACAGTACGGCAACTTCCCTCTTACATCATAATACACCATAAGCCTCCCTTCTTGAATTATGGGCACGCGATGGCGTTCTACCGTATCAAATAACCGTACGATATGCGGTGGGCCGGCAACGTGATTCTCATACTGCAAAATTAAACTCAGTTCTATAGAAACTTAATTAGCGTTTAATACTTGTAAAATATTCTATTTATAAAATGTGAGTGATTACACAATTTAAATACATGTCGCAATTACATTAATAACAGATCCATTATTATCAATTTGACAGGATGAATATTTTGGGACCGAGGAATCATGCATTTTAACAACTAGGTTATCACGTGATGTTAAATGTACCTATAAAATAAATTCTGGCTATGTTTGCATTTTAGTACATTGTTATCCATAATAATACAATTACGAAATTGAAGAAAGTCTCGCTGACTTGTAGTAGAGGGTGTCTCAAATGTACGAGTATTTTCCTCACATTAAACAAATATTGCACACTCTGCAACATAACAATCTGGGGAATTAAAGTGGCATGTCACAATTGTAGGAAAGATACACACTCATTATCCGCGAAGGTACCATTACCGCAACATATAATTACATTGTGCAAAGCAGGATATGTGGTATTATTGCATTTCCCGCCCTCGCCCCACAGCGCGCACAGATACACCGGCGGCGCTGCGCAAGGCGCGATATAGACCGGGGGCTAAACGCGTTACTGGTGTAATATAACAGCACCGAGCCTCGTAGCTTTTAATATTGATAACAGGCTCCGAGCGCCAAATATTATATGAGATATTGTTACCGGCCATAAAAATTAATAAAATAATATTGTTAGCTGGCGGGCCGGCGTATAGGGTATAATAAATTAACGGTAGGCTACATGTCCCGTATTATTTAGGGCCGGCCGTGGCGCAGAGCTGTTACACTATACCTCGCTTCCTGTCTGACCATACTCTTACGCGGTGTGACATTTTATTTAACTAACGTAAAATATTTAATTACACTAGTGAGACAAGCACGACACCCGCCTAGCATACAAACGATGCAACACAACACGAGGGCTCAGATAATATAATCGCCTTTACACGTCGTGTTTGTGAACAACACCCCCTCCCCCTCTACCCTCCCATACTGTACACGGGGCGCACTGCATTCTTTGAACTCGGGTAATCCAATTCGACAATACGATATCAAAGCGTTACAATAATTAATTAATAACGACATTCCATTATATTATTATACTGATATATATTGTTCTGAATTTGTTTTGGTTTAATATTTAATGGAGATAGCAACGCTATTACTGCGAATACAAAGAGATAAATATGGGCGCACATTTTTTTGTAAAGTATTGCCAACATTCATTCGTTATTGAGAACTGGTAAGTTAGTTAATGAAATGGATCTCAAATTTGACGGACAAATATTGGATAAATAATATTTTTAATGCCTATTATTATTGAACTCAATTGCAATAAGTGTTATTTTGTACATAGCGACCAATTCATTCAGTCAATTAAATACTTTATCAAATGGCTACAAAATATAAATTCGTGTGATCTTAAAACTGTTTTATGACAGTTCATTGGATGACTGTTACCATAGACATTCATAGAAGAAACTCACAGTATTTACCTTAGTGAAATCAAAGTCAAATGTAAAAAAACATGACTAATACCAAAATGAGTAAATTCTATTAGAGAATTTTAACTTCAACGGCTTGGAAATCGTACATTTTGTAAATATTTATTTCGTGTGGCACATGTTATTTATTTATAATACATACCATTACATCAAATCATATTTGCACACTAAAATGGTAATTAAATGTTCCAACATTTATTTTTTCCAGAGAATTAAAAAAATATACAGAACATTAAACCTATTATTATAAAAAATTTAAAAATTTTCTTGTGCGTTACCTCAAGTTTCGTATTAGAGGAATTAAAAATGTATAGGGGGTGTTTTATGACACTCATTCCCATCGCACACCTACAACTACACAACTAAACAACTAAAACTACACCAGTAAAGGGTTGAGGTAAAGGGCCGCCGACGTCAAAGGGCGACCGTTCCCCTTTAAGCAGGTTGTCGCTCTCAGAGCTAGCGCGATCAACGCTTGTATCATATTTCCGTGCCACTTGTGCTCTTTGATAATATCTGTTAAAACCACCACCATTCAATGACTATTGGATTAAACGACAGTGTTTACCTCATTCATGTTTTTTGTACAGTTTATGCATGTTCGGCTGATATCATTAGATTCATGTTCTTTAAAATATTGTATGCTCCTACATTAATTTGTTATTTTAAAACATAATAATATACACTAGATATGCACTAGTAACAGGTCTGATACAATGCAGAGTGAATTTATTGAGATACAATTTTGATGTATTTCGATATTTATGACATAAACTAACGTCAGTGTACATCCATTTTAAAATATATAATTATTTTTCTTGACATTAACGACAAACAAAACTGTTAGTCCAATCCTAGTCAGAGCGCTGTTATTATTACGAGGTACTACTACTGCTATATTTCCCACAAGGACTGTGATGTGATGGTGGTGTCAAGGGACTCGGGGAAGATTTCCGTGGTGTGTGGTGTATCATTAGGCTCGCCACGGGGACACGGCAGTGCTAACTCCCTCCCCACACCACAACATAGACAACGTACTGTATATACCCCCCTCATTCATCAATCCTAGGAGGGTGAACTGTTCAATTTAACTTTTGCGAGCAATACTATTACAACGTCAAGATGTTATTGGATTCTTTAACTGTTGTTATAACAATATTCAAAATTGCATAATAACATTTGTAAATTTGTAAAAAGATTTTTTGGGGATTAGAAAAAATCCTAACTGCTTTAAATCGTGATTTATTTGTTGTAGGAGTACAATCCATTAAATCAATCATAAATTGCATCAATTATGTTTTTAAATTTATTTCCAAGAGGATTTTTACTAGTTTGTTAGACAAAACCATCGAGCGAATGCGCAGGACCGAACCTCCGGATATCAGTTCACATCGCTAACCAATGGACAACGTTTATGGAAGAAGGAGATTGTGACACGACGATGTTACGGTTTCAGAAGACAAGACACCGGTACGGGCCCAGGCGTAATTGTCGGGGTGTGAGGCATATCATTAGCTCCACCGCGGCCGGGTGGGGTGCGTATGCTATTGATTTTATTCTCAGATGTGTTGTGTAATGGATAAGACTCCACGGCTTGACATAGCCTGCTCGCAGCTCTCTGCTTACACTTGTACCCCGTCTTGTTCCCTCACACATGTACGCACATTCACTCCCTCTCTTCCCCTTCATTACGGTTTAACTTTCTCAGCCCTCCCCCACCACCCACTCCAGCACTACTCGAGCAAACCCTAACGATTCCTTTCACGCCAAAGCTGTCCACACACTTCCTCTCCGTAGCCGCGATAACAGTTACCACACATGGAAAGGATACTAAAAAACTTGAAGTAATCCAAATGTACATTACAAAATATAAATTGTGTCTATGAGTGTACATTTAAAATAAACTTGTGTCTATGATGTACATTAAAAATAATCTTAAAAAAAACATCCGACGGCCTCAATATTTTAAATGTCGAACTTTTGAATTGACATAGTGCAGTTTTAAAGTTTGTCTGGGAACGTAGCCCCTTTTATCAGTACCATCGATCGTTCTGTACTGTATCACTTTCCTCCTTAAGAAGATCCTTGCACTGACCAATGGCTCACGAGGGCGGGCAGAATAAGGTTTAAAAGAGGATCGGCGTGTCCTTAAAAACAATTTTAATTATTCAACGTAAAGCATACATTTGTTACACCAGATATATTATTAGTGGTATAATTCTAATGTTGGACAATCAAATTCATTTTTTCCGCAAAGGATTCCCTTGCACCTCCTCTTTCTCTCTCTTTTCATAACATGGATAATCAGTGAGAGTTCTTTGTTCTCGAAGTCCAGAATAAAAGGTAAATAGTTAATCCTCCCTTAAATAAGAAAAATGATAACTAACAACTACACAACTACAGAGACTGACGGGGTATAATAGCGTTGTGGGCAGCTCTTTACGATATAAAAAGAGAAATTACAATGATCGAAGAGAGCAAAGATGTGCCCGGTATAGCGGGAGACGAAGCGAGAGGTGGTGAGTCGGGGACTATCACGGCCAACTTGGCCTATTCACCCCGCGCTAGACGTCCACTCGCATTGTTCCCAAATTGAACCAAATTAAGCGTACCAACTTTGCACATTTAACACTAATATTGCGGCCTCACGTTTTGCTTTGGTTCTTGGCAGAATAATACCGCCGGTTCGGTTCCCCGAACTCCGAGTCTCCGCTCCGTGTTTTTCTTTTAAATATAATTGTGGCAAAGCTCACGTTATAATAACCCCGGCCCGGGCTCGCTCTATGTTTGCTTTTAATAACATTCCTCTCCTTCTTCCACGTACCGCCAAATTGAATTAAGATGTTAATTTTTCCTCATAGGTATTGTTTTAAATTACGGAACACGAACCGCGCTTCTTGCAATTGGCTACGGGAGGTCTCCGTCATCTGTTTGCATTCACATTGTACACCACTTATATTACAAAATTGTTTTTGTTAATTTCATGTAAATTCTTTTTTACTACACTTTAATACCGTATGGTTCCCCAAAGGCGAATTTGGATCTAGACCAGTAGTAATATTTCGAGAGAGATACTAACTGCATACCTTACAATTACAATGGAAAGCAAAGAAAATGCGATTTCTGACAAAATTACGAGTGCCGAAAACGAGAGCCGACACATATGTTAACCTTATCGCAGCGGTAACAGGCACTCGGAACGCACAGTAGCCGGAATGGCGGCAGATACGCAGCAGCGAAAACCTCAGAAAGTACGACAGTCAAATCTTAGGCGAGTTCATTACTCTAGCGTAACTACAAAGGGATAAATCCAAAGATAATGGCGGGTGGCGGGGGGAAATACGACGATATGGAATTAAAAATGCCCGTGATAAGTGTCGGCGTAGCCGTGAAATATCGGCGGCTGTATTCGTGAGCGGGTAAATCAGGCCCATAATAAGGGCGTGTGCGGTTCGTGTTAATAGTAATTAGCCAGATTGCGTTTCTGACTGTGATAAAGCGTTTTGCTTCTACCTTATCAGTCTCGTCCCGTAAATAAATTACAATAGTGTAAGCGTGCTGTGTTCACCCTCTAACAGTACACACTCGCCATGTACGCCGGAGCTTGTCTTGCCACGCATCACACCATCGCTTTACTGAGTGGGTTACAATGCCTTCTTATAAATATGGAAAACATTATATATTTAATGTGGAAATTATAATTGTTAATAACAAATTACAATATAAATTATGTTTGTAGGCCATATAACACTACTCCGTATAATAACAACTCATTGCAACTAGATTCAAGACCGCGTGAATCAGTAATTACTTACATTATATATATATATATATATATATATATATATATATATATATATATATATATATATATATGGTGTAAAAAAGTCTCGCACTGGCTTGGTAACTCCCGAATGATTACAGGTAAAGCAATAACACTTGGTACATCATTACTGAACCTATATATCTACGTTTTGAACTAGGCCTAACTACCATTTTTGTCATGTCAAGGGGATGGCCCGCAAGGAGTCAGAAGAAAATCTTAAATAGCATATGTCGAGTAGTACACCAAATTAAAGGTCTATATTAGTAGAGTACAATGCCACAAATCCAACATCAAAGAGCTCATTCTTTAAAAACATACGCCGGTTTTAAGTTAAACTTTTACAATATGGGCCCTGCTGTAGATGGTTTAATATTATTGTCTTGCTCAAGTTAAAAAAGCTAAACTTAGATAATGAATACTGGACTTAAGAAATAGTTTTTATGGTAGAAATTGTTTTATGGTAGTAGACATCCAATGAAGACTGGTCTACAAGAATTTTTATCGCAAGCTTAGCTCAAGACGTACATCATAATTTAATAGAGATGAATGCTAAAGGGGAAAACCTGGTATCAGTTATTATAATAGAAAATTCTTATTTTTAAGTTGGGCTTTGGACTTCACTTGATGTACACCTTACATTACAATTTAAAACAATGTACATCTTGAGGTATGCTTATGTTAATTTTTTTTCCAAACTCATTGAAGACCATCCTCTATTGAATGCGAAGAGCCACTAACTACCTTTAAAACTATTTAATAAGTCCAGTATTCATTTACTAAGTTTAACTTTCACAGAAACAAGACAAGAATATTAAACCATATAGAACAGGACCTACATTGTAAATGTTTAAAACTTTAAACCAGCATAGGCTAATATTTTAAAGAATGAAGCCTTTGAGGTCAGATATGCGGCACTGTACTATACTAAAAAAGACCTTTAATTTCATGTACCACTCGACCTATGCTCAACATTAAACCTGAACATTAAACCTTAATTTTAATTAATTCAGAAAATATTAGTTACATTTTAATGACACGTTCAATAATGATAATGAGCAAGTGAGGGCTTGTTGGACAGAGAACCTTTCAAAATTCACAGTTCCAATGATTACATTTCCCTCTCCCGCGAGATGTGGAGTGTATGTGTCGTGACCATAGTCACCTGTTGGCTGCTGCCGCTGTCACCTCTACACGTCCTGGCAAGGATGTGTAAACGTAATCAGCGTGACAGATTGACACTTTGAAAACTATAGATATGTGGTACTTATAAAGTCGTCGTTCCTTAAAGACAAAACTGTCTAAAGGAAATTTCTTAAAAGAATATATTGCCGTCCATCTACATGTATGTGTTTTGAAATACAATTTTCACGACAAACAAAATTTTAATTAAAACTATATCTTCCGTCATGAATATTTTATCTTATTATAACATAAAACATAAATTGTGGTTGGTTCAAAATTAAATAATAATAATAATAATAATACTTTTTATTGTGTCAACAATTATAAAAATTGCATACAATCGTCAAATTAGATTATTTTGAAATATGTACATCTATTTCAAATTGCACTCATTCATACCCGTTCTTACACAGTCCACATTCATTCCTAGGACTCATACTTACAGCCATACGTTTTAAAATCTTCTAAATTTTACCACCAGAAATAGAGGATGATCCAATTACTTTAAATTTCATCCCAGCGGCTCATCATGAACTCTTCCACTGAGTAAAACACCCTCGACACCAAAAAGTGTCTCAATCGAGCTTTAAATTTTGTTGGTTCATTCAAATTTTTGATTTCATCAGGGAGCTTGTTGATCAGCTTAACACCAACCTCGGATGGCAAACGTTTGAATGCGGTTGTTCTGTGAGGATGTAACCGAAGGTTGTCCCTGCCTCTTGTCCCGGGAAAATGGGAAACTCTCAAAAACAGAAATAATGTTTTGTATCTTATTATATATTTAAAATTAATTTCAACCAGGCATTAACATCATATTTACATTCCATTAAAATGTAGTCTACTACTGTATTTTGTAACAAAATTGCTATAAGGTACAAACATAGTTCATTTATAAGCAATTTATAGGTTTCCTCGGTAATTCTTTATTATTGTGGATTTTGAAAAATTAAAAAATTTAACGAGAATAACGACTACCATTTCGAAGTTACCAGATTTTTGTATATATTTCAAAAAAATTGAAATTTTATATTTCCAAATACATACGAAATTACAACGCCGTGACTAAAGTAAAACTTTAAAAATGTGCGATTTTCACATTTTAGATCGATGGAATTTTGAGTTCCAGTGCCGGAATAACCCACTAAAATATCCGACAAGAGATCTAACATATACTACCGGAGCACTTCTGATTTAATGCACTTGTGAGAAACAAAGACACGAATTCTATATTTGAGAAACATTATTCAGAGACGCGAGGGAGATAGAAAAGGTGTGTTCTACTAAATAAATATTGGTACGGGGTCGTTAAATATTTCCTAGTGAGGTTGGAGGGTGTTTGGAGACGGTGCTGGAGGACAAAAACCTTAAAGGTTATTTTGGGCTCGATCCAATCGAAAGGGCGGAGAACTATGTTCTCGTTAAATCAAATAAGGCAATTGATTCTGAAATAGATCTGTTCCAAGACGATACAAGGAGGATCAGGAGAGACTGTGACGTCACACTTGTGCGACGCTGGAGGTGCGAGGACACATTAAACACGGACGAGCATCAGTAATTCTTTCTGCTCTTCTGTCGGTTCGGTTATTGAATAATATTAATCCGGGAGATGATGGGCCCGGCGCGGCGTCGACAACGGAGTAATAACCCCTGAGCTAGCAGGACATCACACATCCTTTGTAGCATCACTACTAATCCCCAGAGGAGATTTAAATACGGAATTTTTAATCGAAGAATGAGGATACTTTGATCAGCGTGTACTGTGCGTGCGTGCGTATGTGTGTGTGCGTGTGCGTGTGTGAGTGCAGTATTGACAAAGTGCAGAGTGCGAGTGAGAGAGAAGACATGCGCGGGAATTAGCCGGATGAGTCGGTCCGCTGTAAGGGTTGGCGTGATTGTCGTCAGCGTGCAGCGTGCAGGGTGGTGCATGACTTATTCAAAGGCACGGGCACGCCATATGTAGGAACTATTGTTCTGCCGTTATTTTGATAAATAGGGGAAGGAACAGAACGAGATGGGCGAGGGCCGGGGGGTAGGAGGGGGCTGTTGAGATAAGGAGGGGTGGGTGGAAAGGGTGATATTTCTATGCGGAGATGAATGCGTACACACACACATGCAGGCCGAAGCGACGCACGCATCTCCTCACGCACCCCAAGGCGCGGGCTCGCTGCACATTGACACTCATATCTACCCCTTTGATACGGGCCCAATCCATCAGGGCCGACTCGGCTCATTCGCACCCTTCGCCCCGAAATTAGCATGGTGACTGGCAGCCCGACCGCAAGTGTCTCACACCGCGCTGGATCGGCCGGTCTCAGGTCGACAGTTAGAGGATGTTAGCAATTCTTGATATTTTTAATGAGCAAATGTATGGCTATATCTAAAAATATTTAATTTTCTTGGGGCTATTTAAATATTTAATGGGGCTAAACTACGTTGAGACCACAGAACTCTTACATATGGTTTGCAATGTGTTAAGGACAATTTACTTATAGCACAACGCTGCTGAACTGAAAAAAGATTAATATATTTTCCTTGAGAACCACTCAGAGCCATGTGAAACGAAAACTAGATAGTTAAATAAAACTTAGTATTATTTAGTATTTTATTTATTTTTGCACTTTCCGCTGTGTGTTTGATCGAACTGAACACAAGTAAGTGCCGACGAAGCGCGAGCACGGCTGCAGGCGTGGTCCCTCGCCTTCCGTGATCCCGGCGTTTCGTGATCCCCCGTTATGTAGATTACTTTTGTTAATGGCCCCACAATTAATTAAAAAATATACAAGACTACAAGCTTTTCTACACGGTCTGATAAGCGTATCTGTCGGCACTGGCACGGCCCCGCTTATCGCGACCGTCTTCCGAACGCTTTATTGCAGTTTTTCTTTTCAACTAGAATAGTTAATTAGAGTACAACCCGCAGAGGACCGCTGCCCTAATAAATCCTCTTTTGAATAAACAACTCGCCCGATATGGCCCACCGGCTTACTTTAATAAGACCCTACGCTATTGTAATAAGCTATAAACTCGAATTTATAATCTTTTCGGAGATTGTTTAATTATAATTTTTGATTATCAGATATTTGAATGATCTACAGCAGATCATTATTATTACTATTATTATTATTATTATTACGATTACTGCCAAGTGTTTTCCTCTTAACATTAACTCTTTTTCCATTAACATACGGCATAAAGAGTACTTTTTGTATTAATGTATACAATCCAAACTTTAATTTTTTTATGTAAACCATTATTATTCACTCAAATACCGTAGCAAAATTAATAAACATCGTATGTAATAAAACTACTACGAACGTTAGGCAGTAAACAGTACAAGAAAAATGTAGTAACTTCGTGCAATTAAGTAAATGATAAATGACGTGAGGACATTTACAATAAAGCCGTCAATATGGCGGCCACTTTATAACGGTATATCGTTCGACATTTGCCATTTTTTATTTAATACCGTCAAAGTTCGCGTGGAACAAAAACACCGGCTCTAGTGTAGGGTTTATTATTTTGCCCGACAAAATGTAATAACGGAACAAGACTATTGATTGGCGCTCAATTGGCTTGTTGAAATTAATTTCGCCCTGAAAATATAGAAAAGTTGCCGGCGAAAACTAAATAATTAAAACTACTTCCTTTCGTCGCCATCTCTATTTATAAAAGATGAAATAAGACTGTGTTATAAATTTACTTCGTACCGTGTTTACATAAACAGATGACGTTGTAATTTCATTTATTACTTGGAAATATTTTAAACAAGTTTCCTCATTGCCATGATACATTCGTTTTTATTTATATTATTCTGTGAAAGGAAACAAGTTTATATATTGTTTAAATTGGAATAAAGTGATTGTAATAGACTGACATGCATGTGTATGTACAGTATATAGTTTCTACTTAAGTGAATATAGAATTAGAACTGTGTTCAGTTTCACTCGATGATTTATTCCACAGCGTATTTCATCAAACTATAATCAAGAAGCTTACTTAGAAAGATAATACACATTCTATTTCATTATTGTATTCGTGACTATTATTATAGCATAAAGCCGCAGTTTACAAATATTCAAGATTAAAATTAGTAAACTAAGAAGGAATGCTGACACAAGTAAAGAGCCAACGTAATAACGACTCTCCTTGTTCGATAAGTGAATGCTTATTTGTTGTTACTAGTTTTATTTGTGATAAATATGTTAAAGTGAAAGTATGATAACACTATAAATAGCTTTATTTGTGATACAACATGCTAAAATGAATGTATCGTAACACTATGAATAGTTTTAATTGTGATACAATATGTTAAAGTGAAAGTATCATAACACTATGAATAGCTTTATTTGTAATACAACATGCTAAAATGAATGTATCGTAACACTATGAATAGTTTTAATTGTGATACAATATGTTAAAGTGAATGTATGATAACACTATGAATAGCTTTATTTGTAATACAACATGCTAAAATGAATGTATCGTAACACTATGAATAGTTTTAATTGTGATACAATATGTTAAAGTGAAAGTATGATAACACTATGAATAGCTTTATTTGTGATACAACATGCTAAAATGAATGTATCGTAACACTATGGATAGTTTTAATTGTGATACAATATGTTAAAGTGAATGTATGATAACACTATGAATAGCTTTATTTGTGATACAGCATGCTAAAATGAATGTATCGTAACACTATGAATAGTTTTAATTGTGATACAATATGTTAAAGTGAATGTATCATAACACTATAAATAGCTTTATTTGTGATACAACATGCTAAAATGAATGTATCGTAACACTATGAATAGTTTTAATTGTGATACAATATGTTAAAGTGAATGTATCATAACACTATAAATAGCTTTATTTGTGATACAACATGCTAAAATGAATGTATCGTAACACTATAAATAGCTTTATTTGTGATACAATATGTTAAAGTGAATGTATAGTTAAATGTATGAATATTATCACAGCATAACCATTCTACAAAAGTATTCTTTTTGAGTATCAGGGTTATTTATGCGCTGGTTCATTCCAAGTACACTTTTTTATCTGCTACTAGATAGCATATAACTTCCGTTCCAAAAGTGGAAAGAAACAGATCACTTATGTAACCCACGATTATAGCCGATGAAATGAATTAGACATAATATAAGATTCGACTATTTCGTAAACCGGCAATTTCACAACACTTACTACAAACTTAAAGACACCTAACAACGAGAATTGATAACGATGTCTCCGCCTGTCTCCGGCCGCGTCAGATTGAGCGATAGAGAAAACTGGTTTGAAGTCATCTTAAGGGCAGGCATAAAAAAGCAATTAAAGTTGGAAAATGATTGAGAGAGAAAAGGAGTTGGCAGTGCCGGAGTGAGGTAAAGCAATTTTCACTTAACAAAATGGCCGGGATAAGGATCGGGACACGCGACCGCAGCAATTACGGCGTTTATCGGCACTCCGTACACAGTACACATGTACCACGCGCGCTCCTCAGACACCCGCTGTGTCCGTCCGTCTTATCGCTGTTATCACGTTTTAACGCAAATTGTGAATTTTACAAATTTACCTAGATTACATTGTAAACTAATACAACAAAATTGGGGACGCAAACCTCTCTGTTTAACTTGGCACATTTTCAAGGCTAAGCACTATACCGTGTTTAAGCAGAGATGCCAATTCAAACTGCTTGCCTACCCCGTTAGAACGCCACACGGATCGCCGGATACTCACGTGTCTTCACAATTTGGACAGAGTATAGACAGTTTTTGTTGCCCCCCCCCCCCACCACAAGTTTGCTGTAGAGACCCGAGTCTATTTATTGTACCGCAACAGTTCAGGCTACAAGACTGAGCCCCGCCTCTTAATTGTTCATATATTAATCTAAAATATTCCATTACCTAATAATCAAAGTTTATGATTGACCGGTGTTTAACACATTGACTGCGGCAGACTCACGTTACTACATGAATACTAGAGTCGTAGTGAAGGTGTTAAACATTGGTACTGTGAAAAGTATCATGGAATTGTGGGGTTAAACGCACCAAACTTGCACCAATTCTGACCTGAGCTTCTACATTTAATTCATACCAAACTTACACTATTCCAAATAACTGCAACGGCAAAACAGATCTAATACGCTGATCTGAGGGCTAATACGGTCCATCGCATGGAATAATTATAGTCCTAACATAATTATATTCTTACTAAAGCAAAATTATTTATATTGCAATTATTAAGTAGGGTTTAAATTTATTTTTGAGGCTCTTATTTCAGAGCTAAGGTAGTTTACAACTTCTGTTCGCGTACTACAAACAGGGCAAGATTTTTAAAAAATCATTTTTTTATTAAATCTTTTAAAATCTTTCAATCTTTTATTTAATTTTCAGATTTGTATTTAATCCTAACTTCAAAAGTTTGTAAATTAAAGATATATGTATTATTTTACAGGAAAGGTTAGGGCTAAGAAGCCAACACAACTTGGAGACCAACGGCTTAAAGGTGACTTTCGAACCACCACCACCAATGGCCGGGCAGGCGGTCTGCTTGCAAAGACAGGATAGCTCAGCGGTTACCAATCCAAGGAGCAGCCACGCTCGACATTGCTTGATCTGGTTATCTTGCGATAACCGTTGTACCCGCTACACTGCGCCATTGGCGTTGTGGCTTAAATCAAATTGTATACGGTACAAATAGCTTCAATAATCGTAGCTCAGAGTTGGATCACCAACCACGGCATACCGCACAGGTCCTGGTTAGGAGAGGGGAGTTAGCGTGTTGTAACCACAGTACAGTAGTAGAAACTGACTATCGACGCACTGTATTGTATCGGTTGGGTCGGCTATAAACTTACCGTAATACAAATTCTAATCATGGGCATAAATTGTATAAATACCTTGTTTGACCAAGTAAAATCTTTGCCGACAATTGCCTGATACATTACATACAGTGCTACTAACAAATGATTGTTGTTTACAGTAGGCTACTGAGACAGGAAATGCAAGTGGCGGTGACGTAGTAGCCGGACACTAATACCGTGTCGAGTCGAGATGGCTTATCGAGACTCGAGGGTGGTGAGAGGGAGGGGGTAAGAACGGTGTCAACAGTCTTCCACAACACTCTGCACCACACTACAATATTGTACCGTACTGCTGAATCTGTGAAATCAGCATGGCTACAGAGCAATTGAAGCGACGGAAGTCAATTTACTAGCAATTTCCTGACCGATGCGATTGGGACTGCGTGCACGTATCAGCACAGTTCGCAACAAAATCATTGTTTCTTCTTCTGCGAATCACATTTTATACTTCCTTCACGTGTTCCGATTTGCAAACAATCGCTAAAATTATAAACGCCGGATTTGAGTTCGAATTGTGAATTTACAATGGGCCGAGCACAATGCACTATAAAGAATACGTCGACTGCATAATGTCTGAAGATGCAGTGCGGGCTTTATCTTTTTGCTTTCGAGTAAAAACTGCTTTTATTGAAATAACGGATGCCGTGAGAACTTCCATACATTTGTAAGGTAAACTTTATTTGCTGCGTAAATTAAATACAGTTATGAATATACCGTATTTAAACAATGCGAGAACCGTTATTTAGTACTTTATTTTAACTTATCATTTTTTAAATTGTTACCTTAATTCTGTTATTTTTTATTTTATTATTAAAGTAATTATATTTCTTAACAGGAGTTTATTTCGTTTGCAGTAATACATCTTTTATTTACTTTAGATTATACTAACCTTTATTTTATGTCTTAGAGTGAATATACTCGTATGTGTGATTTTATGAATAACGTCACCTAATGGTATTTTCGGTATGAAATCGTCAGTAATGTTACTTACTAAACTCCATCATCTGCTTGAATACAGTCACCGACTTACCTGTAACAAAAAAGAATAAACATTAATAAATTAGTATCGATTACAGGAGCTTGATGTACAGTATAACGGTGTCGTGTAGCGGGGCGCGAGGCGCGGGCGCAGAGAGACACAAATCACTAGTGAAGAATGCATCCTTGTGGAAGCCCCAACATAAAACATGACTGGAGGGAGCGGTGATGATGTGCTAACATTCCCACTACTCTACTGCGATCCGTATACTGCAGCCTGCAGCCTCCATCGTCACTTCTTCTCACACAGCAACACATTTACCACTTGGGATATGGAATTATGTTTTCAAAATCTGATGTATAAACAAATCTCGTGGGAAGAATACAATTTTTTATGTTTGAGCGAAGAGACAACTTGTATCGGTAGTTCCAGGTAAACACACACTTTTCCTGTAAGTTTAGATAAAACATTAAAGAAAGAATTACAAATATAAAAGAACAATTAAAAGAGCACTAATATTGATCGGTCGTAGCAGAAAATACATAACAAAATAGTATGATAACTAACATTTAAACAGCAATTAATACTTTAGTGAGCAAGAAAGTTTATCAGAGAGGGGAGCTTCTACGTGAGTAGAGGAAAGGGTCCGGCATTTCCAAAAGCGGACGAAAAAACAAATCTGCCATGAAGGGCAATGTGTCGAGTGACGAACGGTTATCGGACTGGGCGGTGGGCCGATGACGTTGTTAAGGAATATGACAGATAGCAAGCAGTTTATAGGCTCTGTATGTCGCACATCGCTGCACATTTTAACACATTAAACGGGCCACACTTGCCATTAATACGCGGGCCCACTGCTATCGTAAAATAAAGAACGAATTGTCACATAAATCGCACTGTTTATGTACGGGTTTAATGTCGATTTGTATCGTGGCCGCATCACATGTTCGACAATAGTATCGGCCGCTATCACAACTCGCATTACCGCATTACTCTAATCACGGGCACTGGCACATCGGCCGGCCGGCTATTACTTTATCTGCGGCTGCTCTTATGGCACAATATTTTCACCTCAGAGTCTGTAAGTGATTGTGTTGGCGATAAAAACCACACATGTAACAATGAGGCAACCATTACCACACGGTGCACGTTATAATATAAACTGTTCTTCTTGAAGTACGCAGGCGACATTGTTTTTGCGATAGTAACTGTACAAGTAACTTAGAGACAACCATTTTCACTCGGTACACGTTATAATATAAACTGTTCTTCTTGAAGTACGCAGGCGACATTGTTTTTGCGATAGTAACTGTACAAGTAACTTAGAGACAACCATTTTCACTCGGTACACGTTATAATATAAATTGTTCTCCTTGAAGTACGCAGGTGACATTGTTTTTGCGATAGTAACTGTACAAGTAACTTAGAGACAACCATTTTCACTCGGTACACGTTATAATATAAACTGTTCTTCTTGAAGTACGCAGGCGACATTGTTTTTGCGATAGTAACTGTACAAGTAACTTAGAGACAACCATTTTCACTCGGTACACGTTATAATATAAATTGTTCTCCTTGAAGTACGCAGGCGACATTGTTTTTGCGATAGTAACTGTACAAGTAACAATTAGAGACAACCATTTTCACTCGGTACACGTTATAATATAAACTGTTCTTCCTTGAAGTACGCAGGCGACATTGTTTTTGCGATAGTAACTGAACAAGTAACATTAGACAACCATTCCCACTCGGTACACGTTATAATATAAACTGTTCTCCTTGAAGTACGCAAGCGACATTGTTTTTGCGATAGTAACAGTACAAGTAACATAGAGACAACCATTCCCACTCGGTACATGTTATAGTATAAACGGTTTTCCTTGAAGTACGCAAGCGACATTGTTTTTGCGATAGTAACTGAACACGTAACAATTAGACAATCATTCCCACTCGGTACATGTTATAGTATAAACGGTTTTCCTTGAAGTACGCAAGCGACATTGTTTTTGCGATAGTAACAGTACAAGTAACAAAGAGACAACCATTCCCACTCGGTACATGTTATAGTATAAACGGGGTACATGTTATAGTATAAACGGTTTTCCTTGAAGTACGCAAGCGACATTGTTTTTGCGATAGTAACAGTACAAGTAACAAAGACACAACCATTCCCACTCGGTACATGTTATAATATAACCGGGTCTCCTTGAAGTACGCAAACGTCATTGTTTTTGCGATAGTAACTGTACACGCAACAAAGAGACAACCATTCCCACTCGGTACATATATAATAATTTCTCAAAATTATGTTTTGACATATTTTAACATAAAAGATATATTCATATTTATATCAGTTTCACAAGAATCACTTTCTTGTTATGTAATCCTCTACTAATTTAATCAATAGACGTTTGAAAATGCTATTTACGGATTGTTTATTTTACAAAAGTCATAACGAACTCAGAAGATTTTATAAATTCTTTAAAAGTTACATCAAATATATAATTTCTTGAAACGCACAATAAAGAAGCGCCGTGAGTAAACTAGGACGTCGTGGTGAATGGGAGGGACGCTTAAATATGTACATTCCTAAGTATTTGTATATTTTTCTTTAACTTCGTGGTAGAACCCGTATTTCTCTCTTTAAAAAATTGTTCCCTTCTATTCAAAATTAAAAAAGGTAGCAAATACATAATTGAAAACACTTCAGTGTAAAATAATAACGAATAAATAACACAAGAGTTGCACTGTAGTAAAATAATGTTGCTTTTCCAGACTCCGAATAGTAAAGTTAGTCGTCGCCATTAACGTGTCCGATCGGCGATAGCACGGCCTTAATTCCGGGCCATAAAGTCAATCCGCTCTGACCCGTTCGGGTTTTTGGAAGAGCATAAAATGAAACTATCCTCCGCCACGGTGGTGTCTAATCGATGTTTTAGTGGAGAGAAAGTGGGCCGTACGTCAGAGGGGCCCGGTAGTGCAGTCTGTAATTATTAGCGATATACCACGATCGCAACAAAGTCGTACGGGTCGGATATAATATATCGGGCCTAATTTCGGGCTCCAATAAAATATTGGCTACGTATTTAAAACTGACGGCGGCCATTAGCCCGTTGGCCGGGGACCCGAGTGCGTTTGAGTAAAACAAATTGTAGTATTTTATAACTGACGGAATCAAAGCTGTGGGTGGGTATTATATAACGACGGATATTTATTTAAAATATCGGCTCCGCCCGTGATAAATGGTCGGAGTGAGAGAGAGGGAGAGAGAGCGCCGGGTCGAGCTGTGCCGTGCCGAGCCGAGACTCATGATGCATGCGAAACATAAACATGGCAATTATATTCGGGCTAGTCAGCTGATCGACATTACATCGGTCACTACAACAGCACACGTCCTCTCCAACAGCTGCTAGTCATAGTCCTCACAGGACTAGTCAGCTGATCAACATCACACACATTGTCTATGTGTTAGTGTGCAACCATCGGTCACTATAACAGCACACATCTACTCCAACAGCTGCTAGTCATAGTCCTCACAGGACTAGTCAGCTGATCAACATCACACACATTGTCTATGTGTTAGTGTGCAACCATCGGTCACTATAACAGCACACATCTACTCCAACAGCTGCTAGTCATAGTCCTCAGAGGACTAGTCAGCTGATCAACATCACACACATTGTCTATGTGTTAGTGTGAAACCATCGGTCACTATAACGGCACACATCTTCTCCAACAACTGCGAGTCATAGTCCTCACAGGACTAGTCAGCTGATCAACATCACACACATTGTCTATGTGTTAGTGTGCAACCATCGGTCACTATAACAGCACACATCTACTCCAACAGCTGCTAGTCATAGTCCTCACAGGACTAGTCAGCTGATCAACATCACACACATTGTCTATGTCTATGTGTTAGTGTGCAACCATCGGTCACTATAACAGCACACATCTACTCCAACAGCTGCTAGTCATAGTCCTCACAGGACTAGTCAGCTGATCAACATCACACACACATTGTCTATGTGTTAGTGTGCAACCATCGGTCACTATAACAGCACACATCTACTCCAACAGCTGCTAGTCATAGTCCTCACAGGACTAGTCAGCTGATCAACATCACACACATTGTCTATGTGTTAGTGTGCAACCATCGGTCACTATAACAGCACACATCTACTCCAACAGCTGCTAGTCATAGTCCTCACAGGACTAGTCAGCTGATCAACATCACACACATTGTCTATGTGTTAGTGTGCAACCATCGGTCACTATAACAGCACACATCTACTCCAACAGCTGCTAGTCATAGTCCTCACAGGACTAGTCAGCTGATCAACATCACACACATTGTCTATGTGTTAGTGTGCAACCATCGGTCACTATAACAGCACACATCTACTCCAACAGCTGCTAGTCATAGTCCTTACAGGACTAGTCAGCTGATCAACATCACACACATTGTCTATGTGTTAGTGTGCAACCATCGGTCACTATAACAGCACACATCTACTCCAACAGCTGCTAGTCATAGTCCTCACAGGACTAGTCAGCTGATCAACATCACACACATTGTCTATGTGTTAGTGTGCAACCATCGGTCACTATAACAGCACACATCTACTCCAACAGCTGCTAGTCATAGTCCTCACAGGACTAGTCAGCTGATCAACATCACACACATTGTCTATGTGTTAGTGTGCAACCATCGGTCACTATAACAGCACACATCTACTCCAACAGCTGCTAGTCATAGTCCTCAGAGGACTAGTCAACTGATCGACATTACACACATTGTCCGTGTGTTAGTGTGAACCCATCGGCCACTATAACGGCACACATCTTCTCCAACAACTGCGAGTCATAGTCCTCAGAGGACTAGTCAACTGATCGACATTACACACGTTGTCCGTGTGTTAGTGTGAACCCATCGGCCACTATAACGGCACACATCTTCTCCAACAACTGCTAGTCATAGTCCTCAGAGGACTAGTCAACTGATCGACATTACACTTATTGTCCGTGTGTTAGTGTGAACCCATCGGTCACTATAACAGCACACATCTTCTTCAACAGCTAAAAAATAACACTTTAGTGTTGAAATAACAAATTATGACAATGCGAACACTACTTTCTACCTGAATGTTCTCAATAGTCTGTCTGTAAGTGACTTAACATCTCACAAACAGAATCTAAAACTGCTACAATGTTAGTCAGATACCTGAACACCTACAAAGCAATAATTAACGGAACAAGAAAGATGAAAGCGTAAACGACTAACACATTAAAAATTAACAGTTGCTAATCATTCTAAGTCGACTTCCAAGTAATTCATTAGCTTATCAACATAATACGTACTGAATTTCTATCGGCTGAAAACTGGTATTATAGTAATAAAAAGCAAAGACAGGTTACCTGATATGAAACATTTGGTTAAATTTTTACCAATGTTAATTTCGTACTGGCTTAAACTGTACAAAAAAGTGGGCTTAAAATAAAATATAAAGTTATCCTCGTGGCGAAGCACGGGACGTTAGCTAGTTATGTGTGAGAACCTGGACCATATGAGTCAACAATACCATACCCTTAACAACTCTTCCCTGAAAAAAAGATCAGAGCATTCAAACTATAAATATATGTAGGCCTACTCTATCCTGCACTTCGAACCCCCACGGAGCGTACAGGCAGACATAAATCGTAGTGGAACATTATAATTTTTGTATTGTGAAACGGGAATTTCTATTTGCATGATTAAACATATGTATCACAGCCAACTCAAGGAAACACAGATATTTAATGAATGCCGTGCACAAACACAAGATTGCAGGCTCTGTAATTTTCAGTGAACGTGATTAATCATAAATTACCAATGATATAGCCTGAAGCCAATTATTATTACGAAACGTCGGTATCTCGCGTGTTATCGAGCACATACCATCATTTCTATATTAGAGAATATGGCCTCTTCATAAAAACAGTATCGTACTGTAATTAGACTTTCTTATCTAATACCTTATCTAATTTTATAATTATCCGGACCGTTCTGCGACTCACTACTATAATATGAACTTCCCAATTGTGAACTTTAAGCTGCAGAAATTCCTGGCCAGGTTTCTGTCCCGGGCCCGCGAATATTAGAAAATAACTGGTGCAAAATGCGTATTTATGTCGAAGTAGTTAACAGAGCACAATGCGAGGGATTCAAAAGGCACTTGTTCGCAACACATTTTCATTCCCCACACCCTGAAACATTAAACCCCATGGTTCAGGATATAGTACAAAGATGAAAAGATGGTTCGCAATTAATTACAAGACTCCTTTTCACGGCGCGCCATCCAAAGCGTGCGGCCTTAAACATATCGCACGCTCACATGTATGTGTACGTCTTCCTTGGTGTTCGCTCACTCCTTCTCTAACGTAATTACATGTGGTCTGACTCTCACCCTCTCGTCACGTCGCTGAGTGAAACAAACTTTTGTTACATTTACAGGTCATACATACATACATAGTGTCAGACACAATAATGTGTAGCACGACATCTCATCAGGTGTTACAGAGAACAAGACGTATTATTATAATATACGTAAAACTATAAATATTACAATAGTGGTTTACTGCATTCTAAAATTTATATGTATATAAATAATAACACTTCTTAAAGTTAGTAGAGCATTTTGTAAACAAATTCAAGCCTTTAAAAACACATTCATAAAACAATATTTTCTGAAATTTTTAAACTTGATTTTGAGTATTAGGGGATCACAATTCAGATATTTCTATAAAAGAAATAAAAATTCGTTCTTGCAACTAAATATGGTATTCTTGACCTCCAGTACAATTAATTTATCATTGCCTGGCTCTGTACAACCGCCTGATTCCTCATCAGTTGGCCGTCTCAGTTGCTCATTGAGAAACTACTGCATGATAAAATACAACAAAAAATGGAAAATTTCTAAATTATTTCCTTTTAAATCCAACCATATAGTTTAGTCGTGACCAGCAGCAACATGGAATATTACAATCGAAACCCCCCTTTCAATACCCTCTTTTTAACCTTTACTGTACGGCCTATAGATGTTCTTCAAATTATTTATAAATTCCCTTAAACAAATATATTGTCTACTTTGGTGTTTTTTTATTTGTACGGGAAAACTACCGAGTAAAGCGAGGCAAATCTTTTAAATGAAGACTTATAAAAAATTACATTAAATGTCAAAAATAAAATTTTTTGATTGATTGTAAAGAGGTTTGTTAAATGGTGTGTTACGTCACCATCGCGACGCCATATCCATAAGCTCCGGTATGGTCACTGTGTCAGACCGCCCGGGGTAAACACTGTAGTTAGAGAGACAATAGCGGTTTATCGTCCACTTTCACCCACATCCATAAATATGCTAATTATTGGTCTATCATTTCACTTTCTGCAGATATATTGCGATCGGATGCCCGTGCCAGTGCCCGCTCGCTCGCCCCACACAATATTATATTGCGATATCCGCTATCAATTTCCCTATTAGAGATACAGTGTTTACGTTTTCATTAAACGACCGGTCGAAGGTAGAAAATATGACTGTCGACCGCCCCTACGAAATGCTTTTCGACTGCTGTTTTGTTTCTGGGACAGTTTTAGGAATCAGCGTAGGATATACACCACGTATACAGTAGGAATCCAGGAATTGTATAAATTGAATTCGTTATTAATACGTTACCTAGCTCTTTCTTATATGTCACCATTGATGTGTTCATCACTTCAGCTTTCTTGGTTCTAAGAGACAGGAGGCCTAGCAATGTGTCAAACACCAACACAGATTGGTATATGCGCCTATTGTTGCTACTACCACAAGTGATATATAGAGGAAGTAAAAAATTTGTATGTTTAAATCCAATCTGTTCCAACTACTGTAGATAGGGACAATAAAAATTACTCACACGGAAAAAAAATCAACGTTTTACTAAGCGTAGATGTTTTAATTGTCATTCCCAGGCGTAAAGGTGAACACGTATAATCGTCGCCACTCTGTACACAAACAAACCAAAAATGAAGTCCGAGTAGAGCCGAGTAGATCGAATCCGGAGTTGATTGGAGAACACGGTGCCTGTAAACTTTCGGCGAGATTCTTCCACGCTCAGCAATTAACTTGCGGTTTAAAAAATAACTAACACGGTAAAAAAACTCTCGGTTCAACACAATTTCGACAACGATGACAAAGCTTTCTGACGAGGTGTGCACCACCAAAGAGTGTTTATGACGGAGAAAAGAGCATCGGTGACGGCAGGTGGGAGGAGAGTGGGGGAGGGGGTGCAATAGCCGTAATGTGTTTACACCGCCCGTCCAGATCGGGCCTAGTCAGCTCCTATTTGACTTTAATCAAACCATTAATGATAAACAGCGAGTGTTTGTCATCTAGCCCCTCCTCGCCGGCGCGGAATTTGCTCACCTGGTACAACAGCACAATGTACCAATTAGTCCGCATCGGCAATTATTTAATGAACAAATTAATCGTTAGACTGAGCCGGTTCGAGCACGGCCAGTAATCAATCTTAAATTGGTAACTAAGGTCGTGTTGGCCGACTCGATGGACCCGATGCATACCCAACTGACCACTACGATTGACGCGTAATCAAGAAACAGTGACCGACCGAGCTGCATCACTTTGTAATCACCCTATAACCGTCCACCTACCGCCTGCGCATCAAATTTCCAGCGCAATTTCAGTCGGTTACCGAATCGAGTTTTCTTACGTCATGTGTGGTCGCACCGAGTGGAATGGTTGTGGTAGGCGGCTGGCCGGTGTACGGAACTGGTAATAGTCAACCGCCCAATCAAATATCCGTTCATGAGCATTTAACACGTTTCTAATCATAAATTCATAACTCTGCACACGTTTTTGCCCAACTGAGTCAACGAATGAAGTCGCAACTTCCAAGGGTCTAAAGTTCCTTTTGTGAGCTTTACAATATCAATCACAGGCATTCCATCGGCTACTCAGTTGTGCACGAAAACATTGATCTAAAGTAACATTTTCATATTAAAATCTATCACTACTATTGTGAATTCGAGGGTAGTTTGACGAAAATCACTTATTCCCGACGTAATCCTCTACAAACTGGCCATAACCCTCGACCACAGCGTTGTCCAAAGGCCTCGACGAAACTGTACTCCGCCATTCGCCGTAATGGAACCACACGACGTTTTACGGCGGTTGAAGACGCTTTCAATAGTCCGGGACAAGGCTAAGTGAATAATGATGGGTTCTTTGTGGACTTGAAACATAATAAAGTGAGCAAGAGCCACGACTACGGCTGGAGCGGAGACAGATGGACGGGCTGGGCCGCGCACTGTGGTGTGGCGCGGTCGTCCGCTAAATACTGTAATCACTGTCACAGCCTGGCCGCTTGTCTCGCCGTCCTGTCCACACGTCACAAGACAGGCCTGCTCAATAGTGTGGGATTATTGTATCTGGCAGAACACCGAAACGAAATAAAGAACATATTCGTGATTTACAGAGACATTGCCCACTCAAATGGATAACAAACATTGGATACACAGCTGTACAAAGCTGTTCTAAAATACACTTTGATAAATATGTTCGTTCCGATTATTTAGCGGTTGGGTCGGATATTAGAAAATCAGCAAATAAACCTAAGCTTCGATATGTTTTTATAAACAATTGAACGGCGATAAACTGTACAGTGGTAACTAAGACCATGGCGCAGTGTAGAGGGTACAACGGTTATCGCAAGATAACCAGAACAAGCAACGTCGAGCGTGGCTGCTTCTTGGATGGACCGGTGAGCGATCCTGACCCTGCAAGCAGTCCGCCTGCCCGGCCATTGGTGATGGTTCCGAAGTCACCTTTAAGCCGTTGGGCCCCAGGTTAAGTGTTAGAGAGAGCCTTCTTAGCCCTAACTTCGTCAGATAAAATAAGACATCTTTACTTTACTTTTTTACTTTAATGTTACAGTATAATATTTTGTTAAATATACAGTAAAAAAACACCCGTTTCAGATCGAACTAAACAACTGATTTAGAGTAAAGAAAATAGTAATTATCAATACATTTAAGTGCGTAATGCAAAAATATTCTAAAACTAGATTTCTCATTGAAGCTGCTAGGATTAGTCAACAGATATCGCTAGTGTTGGGCCAGATCCCGGTAATGATAGTACTAAGCCAGACAGTCGAATTGAGGTGTGAACAGATACTGTAAAAGTTCCAGTGAGACTTCTATGTTTTTATCCACTTCTGAGATGTAGTGCTGTTGAATCCGTTCGGAAATAGCATCGTAAATTGTTAATAAAATTTAAATCATACAAAATAATTTAATGAATAAGGAAACTTGCAATTAAAATATGAATTTCACAAGCGAGTTAATAAATTAGAGCGCTTTAATTTTCCTAACTATTGAAGTGTAACAAAAGCGAATAAGGAACCAACTTGCTTTTCCGAGAATCTCTGCGAGGAGGAAAACGTGCGATTCCTGGAAGTGACGATTCAACATGGCCAATGTATTTTAATTTAGTACAACGTTGATTTGGAGCAGTTTCACGTACATTCCTGGAGGACTTTGCACGTAATAATCACCGTTTCCACCTAAACCAATTAACCGTTATCGGATCTATCAATTTTACAATTTGTATTACAATCAAAACAAAATATCAAACTCGTTAGATAGTCAAAAGACGTCACTCAATTTCAAACGAGGCGTTAATAGAGATGAAAATGAAAATATAGTTAGTTGTTAATAAAGACAAACTAATAATTCTCAAAATCATATGCGATGAATAATATGCAGCATCAAACGATATATCAATTAAATTATTCAGATTCACACACACGCTGTTTTCAGTCCTTAACAGGAAAACCAACTAAATAATTATTTTTATTAAAAAAAAACGATAAAACACAAAATTCACTTCATATAAATTTTAAAGTGAACGAATGTTACACTAAAATGAATAATAAATATTTGTTAACACCTTTCGTCAATAATGAAAAGCACGTTACGCTGTTAGCGAATGGACCAGGCTATCAGGTGAACCTTGGTGCGCTCGACCCCAGCCAATATGCGCGGTCTAATGACAAGTGGAGTGCGGTATGCGCGGCCAATCCAAATATTAACCGTCTAATTGGGCCCAACATGGCTGCCCGCCACCATATACCTTCATTATACCACTCTATATAGCGGCTGTAAAACTTGTAGGGTTGGGAGCGGTATGTAGTTGCCGGGCACACAGGTCTCAGCCCGGCGCGTCGCTGTGGAACTTACACGCGGCTCTCGCATTCTTTAATGTTTACATTATAGCAAACAATTTTTTAACTGTTCACAAGATATGTCGTACACATTTGGTGTATTCGTCTACACCAAGTACACAAACTAAATAAAACTTGTCTAAAAATAGCACAAGAATTGTTTGATAGAATATTTAATAACACTTGTATACTTGTGGCTAACTTGGATATTGTATAGTTTAAAATATCCTTTGGACGATCTACAGTTGTGAGTTAAGTGCGGCGACATTCCCCGTATGTCACGGTATTGCCTGTGTCTGCACGAGGAAATGCTCTGCCAGCGTTTCTAGAAACTACTGTATCGGTGTCATGAATGTTAAATTATTCAAATCGCCCTCAATTTACTATTATCGCCTATGAAAAGAACGCCGTATAACGGATAACTTAACTTTGTGAGAGAAAACGGTGTAATATCGGGGAGGAAGGCCATTAGGGAGATTTATCTTATAGAAACTACCGGAGCCGGGGCACTATGTAACAATAAAGAAATGCAAATTGGGGGCTCCAGCAGCACATGCAAGGAGGCACATATTGTTCGTTCTAAATATAACATTTAATCTCGGGGCGGCTGCGCTACGGCACTGACTATCTTACATATTAAAAATATCGGCCGCTTCAATATCGCTACGGAGACACGCCAAGTTCGGGGCTAACCTAAATACCTGCTTGTTCTTATTACAAAACTTGGTTCATAACGCACAGGTTCTGCTCTCCTACTCACAAATCCATGGCTAGAGCCTAGAGCAGGCGGTTTGTGTCAGATCTCCCTGACATCTGCTATATAATAGGTGTCGCTAATGTCCGTTATCGTCTTACAGTACCGCAGGTTACACATTTTCTCTGTGTTCTCGACTAGTAACTATTTATTTTACTGCTATCACGAGAATTGATCAACAATACTGGAATAAACTAATTGATTCTGAAATTACTGAAACTTATGAATATTCATAATTGTATTGAAGAATATATTGACCGAGTTGTGTCAAGTAGCGTACTGGGCCCGAGAGGTGGCGACAGACCCCGGGTCACCACAGGGAGCAAAGTCTAATGAGAAATTGTGTTGTTACTGGAGCGATCGTAATTGGATTAATGCGTTTTAAAACTCGTACAAACATCCATAACGGAAATAAAGATAATTAAATTTATTCGTAACAGATGAAATTATCCTTTGCGATTGCCAACGAGAATTGTAAAAGCCGAGCGGGACCGAATAATACAAAAAAGCAATTAGCCGAAACGAGCGGTCCACCGGCCATCTTGTCCCATTATTATTAATAAAATTATATTATTACGGAGAGCGTTTAACAGTGAGAATATAAATGAACTGTTTAACCGACGTTCTGTGAATAGTATAATATTGTAGAGGAGCGGTACGGGCTGAAATTGCGAGTTAAATATGCGCATCACTTAGACTAAAGGTAGGGCCGCCTGCATCTGTGCCTTACCCTAATAGCGCACCCATAATACACTAATTATTTACTACACAGAACACCCGCGCGCGCGTTCCAGTTACTCTTTGTAATTTATTACCAAAATTAGCTGCGCGCCGGATACGGAGAGGAGAGAGAAGGCTTCACTACTTCGCAACCTTTTGCAAAACTGAGTATATTGGAGTTCTGGAACAAACCTATAGCGCCGAGACAACGACTATAAACAAACCGAAGCAGGAAATAAAATGTAACAGCGTGTCAGAATGCGCACAGCCAATATTTATATGAGTGGTCTAATGACAGGATACATTATCTCAATCAAACCAATCAAGTTCAAATTAATAGTTCGTTATTATAATCAATAGTAAGGTCAGTCTAAGTCTAGGACAACGTCAAAGCGCTATGAGCAGGAACACTGACTAGAACGGTTGCGTAAGTAACGAGAGGGTTGGCGACTGAAGGTAACCCGCAAGATACTGAACTAAACAGCAAAGTAGAAGGTAGGTTGCTGAAGGCAACCTGCAAGATACTGAACTAAACAGCAAAGTAGAAGGTAGGTTGCTGAAGGCAACCTGCAAGAAACTGAACTAAGCAGCAAAGTAGAAGGGTAGGTTGCTGAAGGCAATCTGCAAGAAACTGAACTAAGCAGCAAAGTAAGAAGGTAGGTTACAAAAGGCAACCCACGATAAACTGAACTAAGCAGCAAAGTAGAAGGTAGGTTGCTGAAGGCAATCTGCAAGAAACTGAACTAAGCAGCAAGATAGTAGGTAGGTTGCTGAAGTTAACCATCCTGTGTGGAAAACTGAAGCGTTAACAAGTCATGTTTGGTAATCTTACGTGTTGCTGTAGATGAATAAAGTTCTTAAATTCACATTAAGGGCAGGATTATTGTATGTATGTAATCACAAAATAAACTTCCATTGTAATTGTACACTGAATTCATACTGAAACCAATAAATCTAAACTTAAGGGATATCGATGACGACAAAAACCTTACAGTTAGAGGAGGCCAAATCGGTAAAGGTTAGATCTAGGTAGATCACCCAAAAACTGAAGCAACGTGTTCACTAAGCGTGCTGACGACCGGTCCTCGCTCTGGGGCTGCATGCAGTAGCCGATAGTTGGGCGATAACTTTCACGTCCTGCCGCATCATCGACCCCGGTAATGATTGATTCTTGGGCGGCAATTTGCACTCTGGCGAGCTACCGCATGGCGGCCTCCTCCCATCTAAACACACGTTAACGTGTTCCTTGGGGCACTACCACTTACCACGTACTGAGTCGCAACACCTTATAATTGCGAAACACCAGAGTATGAACACATGTTCTACACACAGCTTTCAATGTCACATGTCCACATCGATTTCTGGTAATTACATTTTTAGATTAAATTTAAATATGATTATCTGGAGTGTTTATGCATCATAAAAATAAAGATTACATGCACACAAAGGAAAATGGTAATAAAATCCTAGAAGAACAAAGCCAATTAAATAGACGTAACAAGACAGCTTAAATAGTACAATCAATTGGAGGGAAGGGTCAACAATGGTAGCTATTTAGGCAACAATAGGAAAGGAAGGTCAAGTAAAGGTCGTTCCGTCCAAGACAGTACAGTTCCGTCCTTGTATAAATAATCCGGCGCTCATTTACATGCATAATTAATATGCTGTATAATTAGATATATTGTTGGCATTAAAATAATCGAATAGCTGTTCACGATCATGCGCCTATGAATAAAGATATGCACAGGCACGTGCGGAGTAATCTAATAGACGTGCTATCACATCCAATTGGTGCATCAGTGGCCCGGGCCGGTCGCGCCGGCTCTCAGCTAGTCTAAGATACAAAACACGGTCTGGCTGAGCGCGTCACGTATACACGCTTATGCGCTAGGACACGCGAATATTCATATGACAGGCCAGTGTGTTCTAGATCACTGATGAACGTTCTATCGTCTCATCGTCTTTTGTGATGCTTGTAGAAATCATTTTACAGTTTTTCTGTGAACATTCTATACTAGTTATAAACACCCAAATAAAAAATAGTGACCACAAACACGGTATGTAAATAGTTTTTAGCCAAAATTGTGCATTTAAAACGGTACTAACAACGTATTTTCGAAAAACTTTCTTCATATAGCCTGTTAGATGGTTTATTAAAATAACACACGATGCAACTCTGAAAAAGCAATATATTAAAATTTCACAAATTATGTAGTCTATAGGCATGAGCATGGTCAAAATGAGCATAAGGCGTTACATCCATGTTGACATAAAGTATTTCACTTACTGTATTGCGAAAATGAAATAAAAATATTTTTTCCAAACATCACAAATATCTTGTTTTTGTCAGAAAACACTAATAAAATCAATCAATTTTTATTGCATAGACATGTATAGCAAACGTCGATATTAAGTTCAGAGCTAAAATTTTGTACAAATTTCCTCATCGGGATTACACTCAAATACACAATTCAACATAAAAGCATCTTGCATCCTTCACTAATTATCCACCTAAAGCGCCGAAGTCAATCTCATGACTGGGCAATCTCCCAGTAAAATTTCAAAAACTCGGTAACATTATCAAATGCTCGTGACACTAAAAAGCGTTTAAAACGAGGTTTTTTGCACATTCTTTATATAATTGGGCAGCTTGTTGATGAAGTGAACACCTGCCTGGGAGGTGTAATACAAGATGTAGTACAAGGTACAATACAAGATGATATATGAAGTACGAGAAATCTCCAAGGTGCCAAAATGCGTCTTGACCGTGTTCCTTATTACTATTACACTATCTACAATGTTACAACGCCAAAGCACGTAACCCGAGGTTATCATTAATACTTCTTAATTAAAACAAAATACTTACTGTAGATAGTATATCATATGAAAACAATGGCCTGGCAAAATTTACCCACGATAAACAATATACAATAAGGCAGCAACAGCGTTTTATAACACTTTGTATTTAAATTAAACGGAACATGTGGATATTTTTAATTAAAACAAACAATAACGTAGCGCCGACACGACGCGATAAGGAGGGCAGGGGGCTCTATACATTATGAATTCGTTTAAATATAAAAATATGTTCATCAGCAATATATTCCCTCATGAATACCGTATTACAACAATCCCACTAAGGAATAAAGGACGCTCAATAATCTATTCCATAAATTTTATATTTGTCCATATAACTAGATTGAAATCCTCCCCTTTCTTGTTTATTTAAACGTTTCTCTTCGTTTTTATTTTATTTTAACTCCACTGTTTCCTTTCAACTCAATCTAAATAAGTATTACGTTCCACGCCGATATAAAATAAATATTTTCAATTGTAAATCAATGGAAGGTCTTTATTATTTTTTCTTGATATAAGTCGTGTCCACCAGAGAACATGTTTCATTTAGTGATATTTTGTTTAGTGTGGTTTATAAAGTTTATTCCAACACAGAATTTGTCAATATGAATACTTTTATCAATGATCAGACTTTCTACTCAGAGGATCCACGATAAATTTGTTAAACCTTATCAAATTGGTTTGGAATTACAAATTAAACTTTTTAAGTAAATTGACAAAATTATACATCTAAGAACTACATAACGAGATCAATTCCGATTTTCCAACCACCCGGTCAAGAATAAAACATTATGTTGATTTAATATCAACTTTTTCATATAATTGTAAAATTCAATACTCCAGTATTGAAGTAGATTTGTAGCTACTTTGTATAAAAGTGTACCATTAATCGGATCAAAAGTTGCCGATTTATGAATTTTTAAAGTTTTAATTTGGTTGAAACGGCCAACCTTTGTCGTTGTTAAGGGCATACACACAGGAAGTTACTGTTAGTAAATAATATGCTTTATATGTCTAAACGCAGCAATAAACAAATTAAATTTTAATGTAAGTTCAATTAGTTTAGATTGATTGACTGGTTACACATGAGATAGCTATGCGGAGAAGCTATGGGAAACAATGTGAATGTTCCTCTTGGTGCAGCGTCTGAAATCTGACGCTGCCACTGACTTCAGGAATCTGGAGTCATGTTTGTTTGAACAGATCCAAAAAAAGGTCAGCGACGAAGAAGCTCAAAATTAAAAGTCATTTAGACATCAGAGACAAATAGACTGTGAAATATAATGTAATCTAGGTGAAGAGTTATTCAAATTGTCTAATCAGGTGCACAATTAAGTGCAATACGATGAGTCAAATCTGTGAAACCGTATACTACAGGTTATATAAATACTTTTAGATTTTCGTAAACATAATAAGTATATAAAAAACTATCAGCGTCTATTTAATGCGTGAAATAAAATGTTAAAACATGGTGAAGAGCGCCAATACTTTATTAACACAACATTTATTGCATTAGAAGAAATGATAATAAAACAGACGGGCGTGTAACAAAAATAATTACGAGCCAGCGAACGATAAAACTTATCTCCGTGCGCACATTTTGTTACGAATTAATTTTTACATTCTAAAAACGCAATAAGCCTACCGGCTAATTTTGTTTCATACGCATCCATCTTAATTATTTAAAATTAATTACAGAGAGACGAATTAAAATGAATATTTTCAAACAAATAACAACTCATTTCCGTTTTTAGTCATGCAAAAACGAGCGCGAATTTTTTATAATTAATTTGTAGCGACGATCAATGATAAGGACTTAAGTAAAATAATTAAACTTTTTAATTAAACAGTTGCAACAGGATATTGTTCATTAGTTTTTTCGCAGCGTGTCAGTGGACATCAGGACCATTCCGCTTTTTCACACTTTGCTGCGCCCATAATTATTGAGTGTGGATTAAACAGTGTGTTAGTGATAATACCGGACGGTCAAGTTTTTTAAATCCAATATTTTCACGGCGAACTGACCGAAGAGATGAGATCTTCACTAACATTTACATTAAAGTAACGGGGACAGCTACCCGTGAGCTACTATGAGAAGAATGTGTACACAAACTAAATTTAGATTCGCCTCGCAGGACTGATTATAGCTTGTTTTTACTATCAATAAATCAAGTGAAATCACAAATCACATCCGAACTACTGATAAATGTGCCGAACTATGAGCAAAATACTCTATTCAGCCTTTAACCTGATATATTCTTTTTCGCAAGGAGGTTTTACAATGCTATTTTGTAAATGGTAGCATTTTGTTCTACTTTCGGATTTTAAAGATACATGTTATGTAATACACTAATGCTCTTCATAACATATGAGTGAGTTTAACTTGTACTGTATATTTTAGACTTTAATTTTGGAATTAAAAAATACTTAACAGAACATTCTACAACAATTTCCAGTACTAAATATTAGGCGATTCCAAAGTTTTAAGTTGATTTGTTTAAATAACAAAAATGCTGATAATTCAAGTCTCGATGAAGAAACTGATAACAGATAACACAGATCAATAAAATCTGAAAGTATAATACATACATTAAAACACATATAAATACAGTATATGAAAATCTTATCCAAGATTTATACAGTTTGTAATTGTTTAATTACTAGGATATAATTTAAGAAGATGATTACTTTAAGATACACACTTGCGTTGGCTGTTAAACTTTTATTAAAATTTATTTTCACAGATATTTCAATTTTCAAACAGAATATAGTTCAATTATTACATTTTGATAGCATCTCTATCAAACAAGCATAGTATGTTTCCTACTAATAGCGGTAATGTTTGCAAAATTTGTAGCAAAAGCTTTTGAAGGTGTCTAAATAAAAATACATTTAGCAACAACATACACCGATATACGTTATCCTTGACTTGGCTCAAGCGACCACACTTGTGTTACAGTTATCCCGGAGATAGGCTGAACCTACAGCGATGTTTTGGAGTTCAGAGATCACCGCGACAGTTCCGAGATGACAGAGGGTAGGTTCCGTTCTGCTAATAAGGTAATGAGTATTCGTTAATGTGAGAAACCCGAAGATAAAGAAAGCCCTAACCGAATCGGTAACCTCTCACAATGGCCTCTTCTGCCGATGATACTACATGACTTTTCTATGTCAATGTTTTTTCTGCCTTCAACGGAGATCTACAGAACCTGATCTATGATTGTATCCTATGTTACAGGATCTATGTCTGTACTGTCCAATCATTAAATAGCTCCATAGTTTTACAAGTAAAAACGAGAAAATGAGGATCTATCACTCTGAATGGAAATATTTCACGTAGTAAAAGAGCCGTACACATATGTTTCTGTAATTGGCGATTTAGGTCCAAGGCGGGCGGGACACAAATATTTGCGTTGGCTTACCCGGCATGGCGCTACCGGACACGTTGTCAAATTAAGTCACATGAATAAGGATTAAGGAGGGCAAAAAGTGAGGAGTTTCCCGGTCCTGCTCTTGAGAGAACGTTTTGTCAGGCGGTGTAGAGGGCATTGCCGTCAATTGTTTATTAATTACTGTCAACAGAAATGTGTCCAGTAAATAACAAATTAAATTATACAGTTTAAATATTTCATTAAACTATAATGTGATGAATGAAATTGCCAGTAGTGATGCTACCAAGACCGTTACGAGCGCGAGACCCAAGCCGTCAAGCTCTTAATTGGATAAAATTATAAATCAATAAAAAGGCGACAAACGAACGGGCCGAAGCGGAGATGACATTTGCTGAAATACGAGGCGGCTGTTATAAAGATGTGTCACGTTTATAATTGGCGATGAGTCACGGAAGAGATTTAAATGTGACTAATGTTTAAAAACAATGTTCGTGTCGGCCATATAAACTAAATGAGTCATGCTGGCGGCACAATGCAACAACAAATAGCACAGTTCCTGGTATTTAGAAAGTTGACAGCTACTGTTTTGCACTGGCAGATGTAAAATAAAAACATCGCAATCTGAACGGATGACGAAACAAAACTCAATACTGTGACGAATAAACTGGCGTTCAGTTTACAAAAGAACAATTACAAAAGTTAAGAAAAAAAAAATGTGCAATAAGTTGTATTAGGCGGCAGACTCATGTTTCGTTCACGCTACAAAACATATCAGTTAAATCTTGCTCATCAATTGAAATTCGCTTAGAATTCACTAAAACTGACAACAAGAATGGCTCTCTCTCTCTCTCTCTCTCTGCGAGTAGTAAACATCGATAGTCGACGCGAATTCTGCAATTGATCATATCTAAATATATTAATTTGTAAAGTAAAATTAATTTGTTTACAGTACTTAAAGGGTTACAATCACCTCGTTTAACTATCGTTTATAGTTTTCATGATATAATAAGGCAGTGTTTTAAGTAATACAGTCGTATATCCATCATTACTGTATATCCCCCATTCCAAATTTTTCTATTCACCTAGTGATCTTAACTTTCACAACCGATATGTATACAATGATATTTCCAACTACTATGACTGCGTTACTGAATCCCCTGTAAACATTGCAATATCTTCATTGTATGAACCTTTTAAGATATTGTGACGTTTCCTCTCTAGCTATATAATTGACTTACCAAATCTGTGCCAGCGCTATTCATGCACACATCAACATATCCATCACTATTTCTCTGATTATAAATTTACTTTAGTTAATTATTTACCGTTTCCCTTTTATCTGTCAATATTATCACTTCTTAAATTGTTATTTTACTTGTAGACTATATATAAAGGGAATCGCAGTTTCCATGTGTTATCGGCCAGTCACAGAACGGTACACAAAAGAAACCGGTGAAGAACGTCGACAACAGGCCTGCATTTAACCGATAAATAATTAATTGAGATGGACTGGGAACTGGTGAAATTGCTCATTCGACTCGTGTCAATCCTGGTCGCCGCGGCGAGCGGTCTGGTGTCTTCACCTGTGTCAACACGACCACAGCAGACACGGGGCACTACCAGAACCCGGCGAGGAACGTCGACAACAGGTCCTCATTTATCCGGTAAATAATTAATTGAGATGGACTGGGAACTGGCGAAATTGCTCATTTCGACTTGTGTCAATCCTGGTCGCCGCGGCGCGCGGTCTGGTGTCTTCACCTGTGTCAACACGACCACAGCAGACACGGGGCACTACCAGAACGCGGCGAGGAACGTCGACAACAGGTCCTCATTTATCCGGTAAATAATTAATTGAGATGGACTGGGAACTGGCGAAATTGCTCATTCGACTCGTGTCAATCCTGGTCGCCGCGGCGCGCGGTCTGGTGTCTTCACCTGTGTCAACACGACCACAGCAGACACGGGGCACTACCAGAACCCGGCGAGGAACGTCGACAACAGGTCCTCATTTATCCGGTAAATAATTAATTGAGATGGACTGGGAACTGGCGAAATTGCTCATTCGACTTGTGTCAATCCTGGTCGCCGCGCGGCGCGCGGTCTGGTGTCTTCACCTGTGTCAACACGACCACAGCAGACACGGGGCACTACCAGAACGCGGCGAGGAACGTCGACAACAGGTCCTCATTTATCCGGTAAATAATTAATTGAGATGGACTGGGAACTGGTGAAATTGCTCATTCGACTCGTGTCAATCCTGGTCGCCGCGGCGCGCGGTCTGGTGTCTTCACCTGTGTCAACACGACCACAGCAGACACGGGGCACTACCAGAACCCGGCGAGGAACGTCGACAACAGGTCCTCATTTATCCGGTAAATAATTAATTGAGATGGACTGGGAACTGGTGAAATTGCTCATTCGACTCGTGTCAATCCTGGTCGCCGCGGCGCGCGGTCTGGTGTCTTCACCTGTGTCAACACGACCACAGCAGACACGGGGCACTACCAGAACCCGGCGAGGAACGTCGACAACAGGTCCTCATTTATCCGGTAAATAATTAATTGAGATGGACTGGGAACTGGTGAAATTGCTCATTCGACTCGTGTCAATCCTGGTCGCCGCGGCGCGCGGTCTGGTGTCTTCACCTGTGTCAACACGACCACAGCTGCTCCTCCTCTCTGTGCGACGTCAACTTATAACATTCGGCAAATAGTTATCCCGTCACTTGCTGTCGCACCGGTCGATCAACACAATGTTTCTGACAGATATGTCAACAGGTTTATCATTTTCTGTCAAAGACACTTTTAATTTGACAGTCGCAGACTTTCTATTCAAAATTTAATACCGTCAAAAATACGCGCTGAATTTCCTCAAAAATTATATAAATTGCCATTTGTGGGCGCAAATAAATTCATTAATACATTATTAAAATTCAATTCATATACCCTCCATTTTTAAACCCGAGTAAAAGATAGATGCTCTTTTAAAATCTTCATTTACGCCTGCAGTACGTAAGTTACAACACTACAATGTATCTCTAACTCTACGTGAGTATGCGCAATTGCGTGCTATTTTAATAACTTAGCGAGTCTCTACTGGAGAACGCAGATAGTTGCTTCGATTATTACGAAACTAACAGTAATCATTGTAACGATAGTAACAACAACGAGTCACATGATTTACAACACGATGATCGCCAACTGTAACACTAACAGGTAACGATGATCGGGATATAATGACAGTATAATAACCATGAATACTGCCCTATCGATTATTTCACTTTGAAACAAAAAGGTCGTACAATTGTTTAGTTGATGGACAAATATTACATACTTGTTTTGCATGTACTTTTATTATTTTGTTTAATAATATTTGTTCTAATTATAACTTATATAGTTGCAGGTAAAGAGGCAAGAAAAAGACTGCAAGGAGAAAGACATAATGCGTGATTGTCAAAAAAGAATAAGTACATCACATTTTATTCAAATTTACTTATTTCACAATTACAAAAATCATCTACTTTTAAACATATTCATTAAAAACTAGTCCTGAAGTAAAGAGCAGATGTTAACGTGAAAAGAATTGCTTTGTATAACAATCGCCAACAACGTTACAACTTCAAAGAAACAACCTAATCAGTGTAAACCAGTTGAACAATCTAAAAGGAGCAACGTGGAAGAACTATGATTATTACAATTATATAGTGATAAAAGTAATTATTACTATCTAAAGGAACAGTACTCAACTACGCTATAATAGTCCCGGCATTTACGCGTGAGACTATAGCTTTTGATTTCCTTGGTTAGGCTGTGATATTATAAAAAATCGTTATTTCATCATTCGTCAATACGACAACGTAGAAAATGCCAATATTTCTTGCATTAGTTAGTGATAAACTAGGCGCTTACACGTTCGTATTATCATATAAGCAATGTATTTACGGTTTTATAGTTAACAGTGCACGATTTAATTTTAATGAACATTTTATTAGTTAATAAATTTTTAGTGTAACTTAATTAAGAAACACACCCACGCAAGCACACATAAGTTATGAAAACGATCCAAAAGTACTGTTTTTAAATTCTTCACCTGCAGCAACAAATTGTTTAACGGATGGTGCAGCAGTTCTCTTACGGTGCAAAATTTAAAATATTGCACAGTCTTCCAAAAGAACGTTTGACAAAGTGAGTGACATGCGTTGCGCCCATTCCGGCAGCACAAACCCGACCACAACGCCAATAAAGAGCAGCTCGTTCCGCATGCACGTTTTACCCCGTCTACGGCGCGATAAACAGCAAAAATAATGGCTCTAAAATAAAAGTAGCTCCCCCAGGAGGCCGTAATATGTAGTGCATGTGTATAAAGCAAAGCAATGCGTTAACAGTGGCAGTGACGTAGTCACGTATGTGCTCAGCCACTCCGCTTTTTGTACGGGCAGCGTGAAATGAATGCCTCCAAACCTCAGGCGACCAGTTATCTTTAAACATTCATCAACGGTTTGAATATAAAACAGGGGAATATGAGAATTTATAGTTTAGTGTTGGGAATACTGCTGAATTCTATTCATGAGACTAGTGAATATTAACTTGTAGCCGGCTGGTTCTGCTTCATCTACTCTTTCGTCATTCAGTGTTTATTTCGTGCTAATTCGTAAGCGTAAAGACACTAATTCTTTCAACTAGCGAAAAATCGAGTATCAGTTTATTATCATGGGATTATGGAAAACAAGACAGAGAAGAATCTATGATTGGAGTTATAGGTTTTTCTTAAAAAAAGACACACACTTTAAATCAGGAACACTGACGTATTAAAATACCCTTATCGTATTTTTCAACACATTATCCGGAGTAAGAGCGCTCGAGAAGATTGCAATATTTTGGGTCCAGATGTAGATACAGATGCAGATGCAGATGTTGGCTGAACACAGCCTATCGCCGGCGCTACTAATGTATGGTGGACTCTGGGTAATGGATTTGCATCATTCACACTCTACCACGAATCACTGTCAATACCTGACAACCTAATGCATCTAACTGCTTGAACACGTTATAAACTTTCATCTATGCGTGCCCGACCATATCTCTCGATTTGCAATACTGGACCGGCATATCCATACATAACGGTTTCGTTTATCACCCCGCCCCCTTTCACGCGCCTCTGTTACAACAATATGACACGTCGATTCTACTAAATAATGTAAAACGTGTTAAATATTGAGAAAACCCGAGTTTGACAATTTGCTGGGGCCGGGTGGAATCTTGAGTGTTCCATAACTCCCGAGACATTTCACGTTCAAAAGGAAATCGATCCGTATACAAACGAATTGTATTTTATTGATGAGAAAGGTTTAAGACTATTCTTAAATTTTATTACTCAGTAGTAATTATTATGCTCCTAAAATTCCAGCAACAAGTTCAAAGTCCGATTAAAAAGGTAAGATTAATATGAGTTTTGAACCGTTAATGATTACTTTTTACACACAACCCAATTGATAATAATTACAATATGAAAAAGCGACACAAACTATGTAGTGGTTTTAAGGTGTCAGAAAAGATCAGTGGACTTCCGGAGGAGGGGGGCGGAGGAAACGAAAATTAACAAGTGAAAAACCGACGAACACTTTTATGAAGTACTGCTAGGGGGGAGAGGAGGTGTTAAAGCGAGGGGCGAGGGGGGAGGTGAGCACAATTGTTAACGCTAAACAAGCAAAAAGGTATTCCGGGGTGTAGGATTGGCAGTTGGGCCTCAAAGTGGCGATTGATCTGTGGAAAAGTGGCGCTGAAAGTGGAGTCGAGTGCCTGGCCCCCCGCTCTCCGTGAGTCTCGTGTACCGGGGCGGGACAACGATTCAATTACATGTGCCTCGGCTGCAAGGGATCGTAATATGTGTACGTAATAATACGTTCATTACAGAAGTGTGATGCAACAATGTGCTTTTAGGAGATTAATCTTAAGGTGAACTTAAACTCTAAGTTAAAATCCTTAAAAATGATTGTCCATTAATAGACGATATGTATTACAAAAAACACTGTGAAAAACATTTTACTAAATTTTAATTTCAATACATGATACTGAATAATAGTGACATAAATGTCGCGATTGTTTGCATTAATAAACGGTTGGCGATGAAAAGTGAATATAGACGAAGTGTATATAGGTATTAACCGATCTGAATACAATAGCAATAATATGAGTAACGGTAACCCACAAGGTATCCAGTCAGACAATAGCGAGCTAGCAAACATGCAGCCGTAGCTGTAACAGCTGGAAGCTGCGGCCGAGACGTGTGTGTATTTTCGGCGGTATTAATCAGAGTAATTGTATCGAGACGGTAAGAATGTAAACAGCTGGGGCGCACGGAGTTGTTGTTTATGTTGGAAACATGATTCACATTGCCGTGTCTTCAACTCGGGCCTCGCCTTGCTGCCGTCGCCGCCATTGTTGACTACAGCACGATCATTGTGCATTAATTGTGGCCGAATCACAATGCCGGGCCGGCCCGGTCGACAAACTACGGGCACAAATTGTGAGCCGTATCAAACAAACTTCAAGGCACCGTTCCGAATTACCGCTCCGGGTTACAATACGCTGACGCATGCATCAATCATAAACTTATCACTCGTGACCACCACCGTCTCACTCTCTTCCGCAAGCACACCTTTCGACGTATTGCCGTATAGTTCGACTCGAACGGCCAGTAAAACCTTTATTGAACCACGTCTCCGGTCGGAGTAAATTACACACTTAAAGTTCAACCGATGAAAAACAAAACCGCGATCGCGCACGCGAGCTACACGTACGGTTCTGGGAAATTAAATAATAAAACAAAGCTAAATCAAAGGTGAACAAGTTAGCGTACACGGATGAGCAGTCAGAGTAAGAAGTGAATAATTAGTGTTCGTATGACGCGGAGTGTACAATGGCCGACTTGTTAGTCCGACTCCGGTTGCATATCGTTATTTGTTAACTATCGACCGATCGCTTTAATGATTACAAAACTGGGAACCGCGGAGTTGACGGCAGAGCGGTAACGCTGATACACAGTTCCGTCGCTAAACTCGTTAGCCAACGCCGGCCTTTTGTCTTCGGCCTGCACTCGTAGTACTGATTAAATTATTCTCAAACTGTCGAACATAAGATGGAACAATGCTATGACAGCAATCGCAGCTGAATATTAACAGTTATGATTCCAAGTTTTGTCATAGTAACTACGAAACCAAGAGTACCTTGTCCATCTCTATGAAAGAATTGTGACAATGCAATGATAGCAATCGCAGCTGAATATTAACAGTTATAATTCCAAGTTTTGGCATAATAATCCCGAAGAGTCCATTCCTATGAAATAATAAACAATAAACTTATAAATAGCCATATTTTTTATTTTTAAACAAATTTAAATAATTAGAAATGATTAGGAATAGTGTATTAATGTAGCTAAGTGAAAACTTAAAATAAAAAACGTATGTGAAAAATAAACTATACACATTGTGTCTAACCACGACTTAGGCCTAATACCGTTATGCAATACGCACATATTGACATATTTTTAAATTTTCTTCAAAACGATATATTTTACACACGTATATCCATCACAAACCTAACGTTATTGCTGTGTCTGTAATAAATAAAAACGGAATATTGGAGTTTGAAAAATGGGACTATAAAAACTGTAACGAAAAGGGGTTGAATATACGGCGGTTGTTATTTTTTTGTATTAATCAGAGGCGGGACAACAATGCAGTAGTTATCGCCACAGAAGTTAAGCCTATTATTTCAAGCAATGCTGCCAGTTTTATTTTAATTAAATGCAGCTGAAATACGACAGCAAGTAATTGTCACGCTTGTGCCGTAACTCGGATCCGCACCATTGTTACGTTACCGGTAACTGCTGGAAAATTGTTACTTAGTCCAAACTCTACAAGGTGTAACATAGGTATGAGCCAAAACAATCTTCAATTCGTCTCATCACCACAAACAAAACAGTTTTATTGTTTGTGTATTTAGAATTATTAAAAAGCTTCACTTTATGAATGTAATGTGTATGTGCCACCGCGACTGCACAATTCTCGCTTGTGTAAACCAGCCGGGCCTTACGCAACACGAGCAGCGAGGCCGGGTGGCGTACGTAGCACGGGCAGCGAGGCCGGGTAGCGTACGTACGTAGCACGGGTAGCGAGGCCTGGGTGGCGTACGTAGCACGGGCAGTGAGGCCGGGTGGCGTACGTAGCACGGGCAGCGAAGCTGGGTTGCGTACGTAGCACGGGTAGTGAGGCCGGGTAGCGTACGTAGCACGGGCAGCGAAGCTGGGTAGCGTACGTAGCACGGGCAGCGAGGCCGGGTTGCGTACGTAGCACGGGTAGCGAGGCCGGGTGGCGTACGTAGCACGGGCAGTGAGGCCGGGTAGCGTACGTAGCACGGGCAGCGAAGCTGGGTTGGCGTACGTAGCACGGGTAGCGAGGCCGGGTAGTGTACGTAGCACGGGCAGTGAGGCCGGGTGGCGTACGTAGCACGGGCAGTGAGGCCGGGTAGCGTACGTAGCACGGGCAGCGAAGCTGGGTTGCGTACGTAGCACGGGCAGTGAGGCCGGTACGTAGCACAGGTAGGGAAGCCGGGTTGCGTACGTAGCACGGGCAGCGAGGCCGGGTAGCGTACGTAGCACGGGCAGCGAAGCTGGGTTGCGTACGTAGCACGGGCAGTGAGGCCGGGTGGCGTACGTAGCACAGGTAGCGAAGCCGGGTTGCGTACGTAGCACGGGCAGCGAGGCCGGGTAGCGTACGTAGCACGGGCAGCGAAGCTGGGTTGCGTACGTAGCACGGGCAGTGAGGCCGGGTAGTGTACGTAGCACAGGGCAGGGAAGCTGGGTTGGCGTACGTAGCACGGGTAGCGAGGCCGGGTAGTGTACGTAGCACGGGCAGCGAGGCCGGGTTGGCGTACGTAGCACGGGCAGTGAGGCCGGGTAGTGTACGTAGCACGGGCAGTGAGGCCGGGTGGCGTACGTAGCACGGGTAGCGAGGCCGGGTAGTGTACGTAGCACGGGCAGCGAGGCCGGGTGGCGTACGTAGCACGGGCAGTGAGGCCGGGTAGTGTACGTAGCACGGGCAGCGAAGCTGGGTGGCGTACGTAGCACGGGTAGCGAGGCCGGGTAGTGTACGTAGCACGGGCAGTGAGGCCGGGTGGCGTACGTAGCACGGGCAGTGAGGCCGGGTAGTGTACGTAGCACGGGCAGTGAGGCCGGGTGGCGTACGTAGCATGGTTAGCGAGGCCATGTAGCATACGACCGGTAGTAAAAATCACATTGTTCTGAACGGCGCTAATGTAGCCTTAGTACGAGCTTTGAACTCTTTTCGTACTATGTAAATTACCTTTCATGTCTGCTTATGTTGTTGCGGCAATATGATAAAATGAACCAGAATTAGAATAATGGCAACTAAGACGCCAGACAAACACAATGGTACGGCTATATCTAATACATTCAAAAATATTCCCACAGTGTTTTATGTCCGCCAAGTTTATTGCGGTACAGTTCACATTCCAACGGGTCCGAGACCGGGCAGCGCTCCTGGAATCGGCAATGCACCGGCGACTACATGAGCTCCACACTCACACAAACCTGAGTTTACACAGGGTGGTTCCGATAACAGTGCGCATACAAACATTTGTGTCCAGTACACATGGGATCGCAAAGGTTTCATTCCGAGAAAACTGACAATTTGTGAATAGCCTCCTTGTAAGTGACACCTAGTGTTTTCCCTTGGGATTCGCCCCGAGAAAACGCAAAGCTACTCTAACTAAATGTGTTTTCCATCTTAATAACAAATAAAAGAACCACTTCATGGAAACAAGAATGTAAAACAATTTTTTTGAACAGGAGAAGTGGGAGTACACCCCAAACTCTTTCAAAATGTACAACAGACGATGTTACGAAGACCTCAGCTTTGCACCGACACAATCGAGAGAAATGTTGAACATTTGCTGTAGTCGTAATTTTTGCGTTCGTGTACACATTATGTGGCTATTTAATGTGTTATTACGAAGAAAATAAAGTTTTACCTACAAGGAGGAGTCTCACGAATTATCAATGTTCTCGGAAACGAAACATTTGCGACCCCATGTGTATTGCATACTTTTATCGGAAATGCCCTGTATACATTGACAAGGTTTTAGTAGCATTTAGGCAAACTCGTATCTAAAAAAATCTTGATTTACTTCAGCAGCACATGGCACACGTATTTCCTTCAGATACTGTGACGCTTTGAATTGTATCGATGTAAATATTTCTATTTACCGATTACAATAGTGGTATTGACGTTTGTAGTACACTTGCTACACAAGCCAGTGGCCACTGTCGGTGGTCGATGGTCGGCTATTAGCATGGACAGCGCGCCCGCCGGTACTGTGCAGACAGAAGCCACAAACGTCAACACCTACAGGTCATTGAACCTCGACCTCACATAAATAATACCTGGTCACACTTCATACTCTCTTATTTGTCTACTTACACGGCGACAGCGTGAGTTCCTCAAGACGGTTGGATCCTTTCATCACATCCGACCCCATAATTAGATTTAGCAACCTTCTCACCTTAGTCTCTCTAGGTACATTGCAACCTGATGAATGAAAAAGCAATTGTATATGCTATAGGGAAAATTCTGTCATAAAGGAAGTATAGAAGCAGGCGCCTGCGTTGGACGGAAACTTGACTTACTTTAAATTTCAAATACAATTACACAATAAGGAATAACAAAATCTACGATCTCTGAACTAAGGAGGAAAACTGGCGAAAAATTCTAATTTAAACAATGTACTTTACATAAGTAGCAAGTCATACCTTTGGTCAATGTATCGAATGGCAATTGCTTTGTAAGTCTAATTACTACTAATGAAGTTTCTATATTTGGGTAGTACGAAAATAAAGACCTCCGGTTAGAATGTAGTCCGGACAGCCCTGTAAGGGCCAGTAAAGACTGTCATGAAGATCCCCATACAGTAAAGATTTTGAGGTTTTCGATAGACAACTCGAGTTGTAGTCGTCTGAGCGCATTATTGCACTGCGTACGTGCAATCAATGTGGCAGAAAGCCCTGTTAGGGCCAGTAAAGACTTTCATGAAGTTTCCCATACAGTAAAGGTTTTAAGGTTTTCGATAGACAAGTCGAGTTGTAGTCGTCTGAGCGCATTATTGCACTGCGTACGTGCAATCAATGTGGCAGAAACCCCTGTTAGGGCCAGTAAAGACTTTCATGAAGTTCCCCGTACAGTAAAGGTTTTGAGGTTTTCGATAGACAACTCGAGTTGTAGCCGTCTGAGCGCATTATTGCACTGCGTACGTGCAATCAATGTGGCAGAAAGCCCTGTTAGGGCCAGTAAAGACTTTCATGAAGTTCCCCGTACAGTAAAGGTTTTGAGGTTTTCGATAGACAACTCGAGTTGTAGCCGTCTGAGCGCATTATTGCACTGCGTACGTGCAATCAATGTGGCAGAAGAAACCCCTGTTAGGGCCAGAAAATACTGTCATGAAGATCCCCGTACAGTAAAGATTTTGAGGTTTTCGATAGACAACTCGAGTTGTAGTCGTCTGAGCGCATTATTGCACTGCGTACGTGCAATCAATGTGGCAGAAAGCCCTGTTAGGGCCAGTAAAGACTTTCATGAAGATCCCCGTACAGTAAAGGTTTTGAGGTTTTCGATAGACAACTCGAGTTGTAGTCGTCTGAGCGCATTATTGCACTGCGTACGCGCAATCAATGTGGCAGAAAGCCTTGTTAGGGCCAGTAAAGACTTTCATGAAGTTCCCCGTACAGTAAAGGTTTTGAGGTTTTCGATAGACAACTCGAGTTGTAGTCGTCTGAGCACATTATTGCACTGCGTACGTGCAATCAATGTGGCAGAAAGCCCTGTTAGGGCCAGTAAAGACGGACATATTAGCTTTGTACGGTTGGAAATGTTACAGTACAAAGTGGCCATTAAAATGATTGAACGGTTGATAGGTGAAGAGCCTCGTTAGTCCGCTAGGGCACAGAGGCTCCGCACGGCACACGAGCAAGTCGAACACCGAGTATTGGAAGACACACGAGATTAATGTGCTTGCCCTCTTTGGTAGTCACTCACATCCTTTCTCATTTCCACATTCGCCGAGTCAAGCCCCACTTCTGCTCACTGTAGAGCCCACATCACCGTCACCATTTCCTCTCCCTCCCGCAGAGCTTCGGAATCGCATTAGCGACTTCATCTTTTGTCATGTCACTTTGAATCGCTATTAGCCGCGAATGTACGGTAACTACAAGTTCTGAGTGAACACTTCCCGAATCCAGGAAAGTTCGTCCAATACTGAAACTTGCTTGTAATTTTGTGTTTTAAAAACTTTTATGTGGCGGGTTTGTTTAAAACACATCCAGTAAAATTTGTGTTATTCCTAAAATGAACCTAAACGTGAATATCTGAAACACAAATAACTATTAAAAATAATTATTATGATTATTAACCAATGTACAGATTCAATTCGGACAGCAACCAAGTGTAATTAGTTTGTGTAGTGTACGGTATTTGCCCAGCTAGGATTACCACCTCTTCGACCACAATGAAGGCACGAAGTTGTGTTGTTTAGAAGGCTGAGGACGGGCCGGAAGAGCGGGGTGGGAAGCGCGGTAGGTAGCGAGGTGGGGGTCCTAGGCGACGATTGAAAGATTGCTGCGCTCGACACCTCACAGGTACACACACTGGCGGGCGCCGCGGCCTACTGCCAATTTGGGGCGGTCTGGACAGTGTGGCCGGACCATCGCTAGTTGATGTGTGCTGACAGACACGATACAGCCAACCTCCTACTGTAGTTTCTACAGCTTCAGTTTGTTCTACATTAGAAATGCTTTTCGTTATAGAGATTTATTGCTGGTGCTTCAATAATTCACAATAATTTACACACAGCACATAATACACAGTCCGAGTTACTTTCATAACGTTATTGTTACAAGGTACGTACAGTCTAATCTACCAGCTGTATGCGATCGTGAACTAGTGTTGTGATATCACATATATCCACAGTTTCCTGTGGATTCTGTAACGACAGCACGCACAGAGGAAGGAACCTCGAGGAAATTCTTATCTCTTAATTTTAGCGTACTAAGTAATGCGAGGAAACCCTCTACAAAGGAAAGTAAGCATCCCATTGACACTAAACACGATCGAGTAGCAGTCATTGTTAGAAAGGAAAAGACTCAGAAGCATTTTGGCACAAATTAACCTCATTTATCGTTACTTATTCTCTAGATATCCATGCACAATATATTAATAATTTGACATATTAAACCAATCCATACGCCTAATTCAAAAATCAGGAAAAAGACGAACTATGAATTACAGCTCAGTAATGCAAGCAATCAGTATTCTGACAAAATTACGGGACAAACGTCTATTGAGAATTGTTCAGTTGGGTATCCACAACTTAGATGCCTACGATGCTGAGTAGTCTAAATACAAATGCTCGAGCTTTTAGTGATACGACAGTGATATGTTTAAGGCCCACCTACGAAGAACACATTTTCATATTTTCACTGGGCCAAGAAATAAATTTGACTCGTTTCTGGACAACTCTGTATATAAACTATGTATATATACATGTTAAATTTGAATTAATGTTGTACATTTCATTAAAAAGGGGTGGAAAAGTTGGTGAGCAGTGACAATTCTCTCCTAGTTATACGTGCATACATAATACAGTAATATATTTACACATAACGTTGCTCAAGCTTAGATTTACTGTTTACTCATATGAATGGAAACAACTTAATCTACTGAGTTGAAATTTCGTATATACCGAGTTATACTGTGTTATTATACACAAGCATGTTGTTATCAGTCATAAATTGTAAATTAAAACCGAGTCCTTTTTTGGAGTCTACTTTTTATAGTTGTGGAAGATTGTACTTTAGACGTTACAAAACATAGAATTTTAGGCCTACACAATACAGTAATACATTTATAAAATCTATAATTTTATCGAGTTTTAATTTGAAATAGGTAAAAAAGTATAAATTGTATAAAGTACATAAAACACAACATACGAACGGTTATTCTTGCAATTTGCAATAGTTAATAAAATTAACCATATTGTTACAAGGTTAAAACATCGGAGTAACAAATATGTTACAACATTGCACGACATTATCAATGATTTATGGGCGAATTTTAAATATAACTGCTGCGTTTCATGATAACTAGTGCATTTATTTTGGCGATAACACGTAAATTGGGTCACGTTTTCCCTTTAAAACTTATTCGTTACTGTTCAACGGCAATAAATTTCATTTCGAACAAACCACTAAGTCATCGACGGGAACACTATCATTATTCTTGTGGCAGTAAATTCACCTGCTGCCTAAACATATTCAGCCGTAACTTCTACACAAACAAAAAGAATTAGCACTTAAAACAGAATAATTTTCTCCGGGCTCCGCCGAGCCCAGACAATAGCGCAATTTATTTTCAAAAGAATAAAATGTGAATAGTTCAAATGTAATAGAATACAGCTCCGCTTAACTTTACAAAAGAATTAGCCTATTGTTCCGAAAGTTTTCTTATTAGCTTGAAAGGAACATAACCGTAATAATAATGTTCTTCGCTTTAATTTCTAAGACAAAACGGAAGTTCTTATTCGGTTGTAAGAAAGCCGACTCAGTTGCACGCACTTTGTACAACGTACGTAGATCCGTGCACGTGTTTGTTACTATAATTAATCGTTAGTTAGCACTCGAAGGCGTGCGAGTCTCTAACAAGAGTAAACTCTGGAGTTTAACCGTAAACTCATAGAATCGCACCGGTGAGCGAAACTTAGAAAATGAATATTACGTCTGTAATGTGTTTTGGCGATTTGTCGCGTAGCTACGCTAGACGCTGGCGACAAATTATCGCGTAATCTAGGAGCTACGAGTGGCAATTTGAGAAACAAAGTTCTACGCCGGCTCGTGTTCCGCAGCCTCGCTGATCTCATTTCCGTATCATTTCGTGGTAATTTAGCACACGTTCTGCGACTGGTCGACACTCTCTTAGTCCCAATCAAGGGGAGGTCTGCGGGGAGTCTCCCATTGGTCGGCGACGGGCGAGGGTGTTCCTACGACGCCGTATGATTCGATACATCTCCGCAAGACGTCATCCAATATATTTTCGCCGCCCGCCATGTCCACGCACTCCGGGACACTACATTTCGATCAACGTCCCCGATCTGATTTCCGGTGGCGTCTACCGTTTCCCCGCGCCCCCCGCGGCCATTCCCCCAGCCAACATTAAAATTACGGAAATTTTGTTTCGGTTATTATAGAAAACGTAAAACAGGTTTATTTTGAATCAAAATTTGAATGCATTTACCTGAACTGGTAGAAATGACACCTGTGAATATGTAACGTACTATAATAGGTGGTGTCGTATTGCTATAAATAAACAACGAGATTTAGAGAAAAAACTTCGTAATTTTCTAGTGTTATAATCGTTATTTCGATGGCTATATTTGGTTGTGGAGAAGTTCCTCGAACTTCGAGTATGTCTTTCAACGCACTCTGACGGCAAAGGGCGATCGCATTATATAGAAAAACTACTCAACACAGAGAGGCGACTCGTAGTTATGTACCACACGGAGAGAGGTACTAACACTAGTGTATAATGTTGAGCTGTTTTGTCGATCGGTATAATTGGCCATTCAACTGACCACAGTACAGATGCAGACAAGTTTCCCGTACGACATTAAACAGAGTCGTACGGTCGAAGACCAGTATTTGCAAAATAGCGCAATCTAAGACCGCGGAGCGAGCATTAACGTTCTCGGCAAATCGTGGAACAGATGAAGTCCGTATTTTCCACCGAACGTTAGTAATTGAAAAACGTCACACCGTATAATCAGGAGAATCGTTGGCCACTACGCACTTCGTAATTTTGGAAAAAACACGGGAAACCCTTTGTAAAATACTCTATCCGTATATTCGTGAGGCGGCACAGGACAGGAGTCACACTCTGTGTGACCAGTAACACAATTGATTCCGACATGGCGGTATTTTTCAGCGGGCGAGTGGCGCGCCAGTATTCAATTTCGGCGGGCTCCGATTTAAAACAATTAGGCAGCAATGCAGCAGCGCAGCGGCCGTAAAGAGAGATGGGTTATTTATTTGTGGAGGTAGTGGCGAGCACGTTTATATTTTGATTACCGAAATGCGAGGGAACGGAGGGCTACCGGGAGGCGTACAATTAGTGGAGAGATGGTATCTGTGCAGACGTGAGAGCTCGCGGACTGGGGGCCGGACACCGGGCCATCGGACATCGGATATAGAAACGTTATTGGTGAAACCCAGTAGTACCCTGCCGTGAAGCGCAGTTACGGTTGGGGAAACATTTTAGAAACTTTACTCTGTTCTTCATTTTTATTGCAAAATAATGAACATTAGCGACAACTATGAAACATACAAAATCCTCCTATGGGAAAGATTTTGTAAATTTGGTACGGCGATTTAGATTTTCTTCATATTTGTATAAAGTGTGCAGTTTGGCTACATATATACATACATATAAATTTCATACACATATATATTTCCACCACAAATACAGAAATCCTCATTAAGAAACCTTCGTGTTCGTATAAAATATTGTCATAGTCGACAAGAGCTAAAACAACACGTTATAAACTAAAACAAAATATCAAACAGAAACAAATTTTTTAACCTTATCGAAACTTGACTAGAAACAATATGTACAGTGTAGAAATTCATTTAAATGAAATATATCATATACTAAAAAGAAAATTATTTCTCAAAAAGAATTGTCGAATTACTTTGCCACTTTAATTTTAATTTATATCACATTTTGGGCTAACGTACGACGACTCTCGGCGAGTCCCACCAAAATTATATTCGCTTCAAATTCAACAACACCAACACGACAGGGCACAACGTTTGCTCGTACCAGAGAAATCGACATTTCGCTACATAAAAAATTAATACAGTTAAAATATGAAAGAGTCATTAAGGATGTTTTCTATTTATTGAAGGGGTAGGAACGCGTCGCGTGCAGAGAGGCCCAGCCCACGTATGTTTATTGTTACCCTAACTTCATTAATATAATGTACGTTAATTCATTAAGAACCCAGTTTATTTATAGCCAAGTAAAATGTATGACTGGCGTACCGACCACACGGTACACGGTGTTACACCGTACACGCATATGTACCAGGGAACCGTGTTACCGGTAGTACAAAGTACAACATTCCGGCGCCAATTTTCGTGTAATTTATATTTATGGGTTAAACAAGCACTCTTAATACGAGTACATATAAAGTGTCATTTCGCTTATAATGCCCATTCAATTCACTCTAATTTCGTTCATAACATTCTCGTCGTGCATACCGTGTTTATTCACAATTTTAAACTCTGATTTAATTTAATAGCTATTTTATTTTTATTTCACTGTTTTAGAAACAGCTCTCATTTTTTCCTTTCTGTTGTAATTGAAATACATTGAAAGCAACAATTCACGAAATATAAAACTTATTTTTTATCAGCCCCTGAAAATGTCAGAACAATATCAATTGATTTGTATGAGTTGTAGGAACTGGAACATTTGCCGTCGTTTATATGTTGTAAAAAAGTTTAACGCTACGTTTTAGGGTTGAATAGTAAACAATTATGAAAATAATCATTGATTAATATTGCTACAACAGCAAAGACAGGCAACCAATGAAGATAGTGTCTATTAATCTTAATTTTAAGAGGGAAACTACATTTTAATGCTTTTAAAACCACTATAAGAGTTAGACCACGCCGACAGAACCGCAATCTCGTACATACAGTGTCACACCATATAAATAAGCAAATATTGTTTAATCTTCGTTCACTCTTCATAAATATGACTATATTATTCCTAAATGTATTTAAAAATAATTAAGATTACAAATATTGATACAATTAGCTCACTGAATGCTATTTTTGTAAAAATCTTTTAAATATACGTAAATCTCATTTAAGATTTAGTAAAATAGTGGCCATTTTTTACTGTTTTCTAATTTTGTCAAAGGTGTACTAAAATTTATAATTACAAAGGTAATGGTTTGCGACGTGATCCGTGAAAAATCAAATAATTAAGTATTAATTAAATAAAAATTATTTAAGTATGAGATTTCGATTTATTTTTTCATCTATAAACAATGGCTCCAAATATTTAATTGAGATCTGGGTAATACCCTGTATACACAAGTATGTATGCGCATCAGATTTCTTCTTTATCTTCATCATCATACTCTTATAAATAACCATCGACCAGTGGAACTACTTGAGCAGGCTCACCGCGAGCTTACTAGTAATATAATTTTTTTATAATTTCGGGCGAAAAGGGGACCGAATTTGTCTTGGTATCTTACTTTATACTGTATCAAAATTTAGAATGTTTACGACAAATTTGTAAAAACTTCCTAACAGGGCAAGATATTAATTAATCAATATTTCTACGTTTTAAACTTTGACGACTATGCATCGGACTCTATATACACAAAGCACACATTACCGTATATGGGCGGCCTTACTTGGATATGACGTTGTAGTGGGATCACTTACCTGTAAACAGAAAACAACACAATTAGTAGTAACTGTAAGACAAATATTTTTCTCAAGAGGATTATACAGCTTATGTTACAGTTGAAATACAGATACAGTAACAATTACTACAGTTGAATCGTCAATTAGACTCATTTTCAAATACATAGACCCAAACAAAGTTATTTAACATTATTCTACATAAACCTCCATTGGTTCAGGACATTTCCAGAAAATCCACACCATACAGGTAATCTAATTGTTTTATTTAAACTCACTATAAAGTAACACAGGCGTCTCGGGCTGAACATGGTATTATTGAAAATGCACTTCGAGATTAAGATTTAAACACAGAAGTGAGGCATTAACGTTATAGTATTACAAGAAGGAAACTAGCTCAATTTAATCAAAACAATAATAGAATTAATTCATTTAAATAAGTCATGAATTAAAAAAAATAATGAACTAAAACTTTACGTGTGATATATTTTAGTGCTACCAAAATGTAGCTAAAATGTTTTATCATGTACGAGTACACGTTTTACAATAGCCGCTACACTGAAATTTAATGTATCTGGAAATCAGAAGAGGAAGTGTGTGAACACGCAATAGTGTAATATGTAAATATATACTAGTTCTATAATATCACTACCAATAATCTAAACATTAGGCTACAATCTTCAATACATGATGGCAAATAGCCGCCTACACAATATAGCATTACATTTTACCGCGTATAAATTACTTTTAGTGCACTAAATATAAAAGAGAAGATATCATCTTGCCTTTGATGGATAGTGCACAAGAGCATTCAGAGAGACTATCAGTAGACAACGTGTAATTCGGCTAAGTAACGAGAAAGAAGTGAGTGAAGACGGCGTCACCAACGATACAGTGCCGCGTGCACCGATCCGTGTGAAATCGGCGAAATTAACGATACAAGAGACAGATAAATGAGCAACAGCGACGAGGTGTGGAGAGAAAAAAACCGAAAAGCCTATTAGGTGACGGGGAGTGAATGGGGTCGGCAATAGTGGCAATGAAAGCAATTGTCGTGTAAAGAGATCCACTCGTTAATTGGCGATTATAAAATGAGCCGCGGGGTTATTACGCGAGGTGTCATCATATTTGAAACCGCAGCCACAAAAACGGTAAATATGTAATGAAGGATTTTTCAGCACGGTTGTGTCCCCCCCGCCCCCTCACTCCCCACCAACAACCGGTGATTGACCATGCATACAGTGGATAGCTCTAATTGCAGCCAATGCTCTCAACTATTATTCAGCACGATAATGAGTCAATAGCGGCGATTGCAACAACACCAATAATGCATACTGGGATGTGTACGCATAATCAACATGTTCCCATACAACATGGAGGCAGGGCCGGGTCGCGCCAAACAAACACGGGCTAATCTCTGGGAGAGCCATTGTGGTAGTGACAGTGACAGTACATTCCTTCCCGGTACCGGTATACAGTACACTACAGATAGATAGCATACCAGGACACAAAGCTGCTGCGGCACACAGGCACGGGATCGCGATCTACTTATCCGAGGTATACGCTCACTACCGGAACAGTAGTAATATAGTACAATACAGAAATACCGAGTAGAAAAACAGTTTTTATCTGTTGTCATAAATAACCGAATTCTAATCTCCTTAAAGTTTGAACGACCGCCATATTGGAACGATATGGCGTACCAAGCTTGGCTGAGACATTTATGACGTAAATGTTTAAACTGTTTGAACATGTTAGTGCATACAGTTCGCCAGTTCTTGTAATGGAATTTACACGTATTCTTCATCTCGAAAACAACTTGAGAGATACTTGTTATATTTGCAGGTCTGTATACGACCGCTCTTGCTATAAACAGAACTGCTAATCAGAGCAGCAAGACCTAGCCAAGACGATAGCCATCTAGTTACAATGTTGGTAACCTTTCAACTTGTTATATTTGCAGGTCTGTATACGACCGCTCTTGCTATAAACAGAACTGCTAATCAGAGCAGCAAGACCTAGCCAAGACGATAGCCATCTAGTTACAATGTTGCTAACCTTTCAACTTGTTATATTTGCAGGTCTGTATACGACCGCTCTTGCTATAAACAGAACTGCTAAGCAGAGCAGCAAGGCCTAGCCAAGACGATAGCCATCTAGTTACAATGTTGCTAACCTTTCAACTTGTTATATTTGCAGGTCTGTATACGACCGCTCTTGCTATAAACAGAACTGCTAAGCAGAGCAGCAAGGCCTAGCCAAGACGATAGCCATCTAGTTACAATGTTGCTAACCTTTCAACTTGTTATATTTGCAGGTCTGTATACGATCGCTCTTGCTATAAACAGAACTGCTAATCAGAGCAGCAAGACCTAGCCAAGACGATAACCATCTAGTTACAATGTTGGTAACCTTTCAAAATTGTTATATTTGCAGGTCTGTATACGACCGCTCTTGCTATAAACAGAACTGCTAAGCAGATCAGCAAGACCTAGCCAAGACGATAGCCATCTAGTTACAATGTTGGTAACCTTTCAACTTTTTATATATGCACGTCTGTATACGACCGCTCTTGCTATAAACAGAACTGCTAATCAGAGCAGCAAGACCTAGCCAAGACGATAGCCATCTAGTTACAATGTTGGTAACCTTTCAAATTGTTATATTTGCAGGTCTGTATACGACCGCTCTTACTATAAACAGAACTGCTAAGTAGAGCAGCAAGGCCTAGTCGAGACGATAACCATCTAGTTACAATGTTGCTAACCCTTCAACTTTTGTATTTGCAGGCCTGTATACGACCGTTCTTGCTATAAACAGAACTGCTAAGCAGAGCAGCAAGGCCTAGCCAAGACGATAGCCATCTAGTTACAATGTTGCTAACCTTTCAACTTGTTATAATTGCAGCTGTTTACGACCGCTCTTGCTATAAATACCCCCATTTGCCATGTTTTAATTACAGCCTTAACCTTTAACAATAGAAGAATCGTGTGATAAACTATTTATTTTCATTTTTATTGATGTAATGCAAAGTACAAGGTACATAAACCCTACTGGCAGAATTTAACTACTAGTTCGAAGATTACATATATAAATATTTTAAAGTATTGTTACTATATTTTAATTCTAGTGGATTTAGTTAATTAAACGCATTAGATTCCCGTGTTACCAGCCAAGTCGGTGAACACCAACACCACTCTGATTTACATGGGTTTAGACACTCGCATTTCAAATGTGGACGCATTCCTCACAACAACTAGTGTATTATGTATTAAAAACATAGATAGTGAACATATAAGTGGACGGATTTGTCGATACAAGACCTCACGGACAAATTAATAAAAAATTACCACCATATAACCGTTTATACAGGGAACCAAGCATTGGATTATATGACCAGAGGTCGCACTCCTCACAACAACTAGTGTATTATGTATTAAAAACATAGATAGTGAACATATAAGTGGACGGATTTGTCGATACAAGACCTCACGGACAAATTAATAAAAAATTACCACCATATAACCGTTTATACAGGGAACCAAGCATTGGATTATATGATCAGAGGTAGCACTCCTCACAGTATTCGCATCGATTATAATACAGTAATTAAAATAAAATAAGTAAGCAGTGAAACAGGCGGGGTTCCCACACAGCCTGAATTGTGCCGGGTCCCTACACATTAGCAACTCTCCAATACTCGATGCCGGCGACAAACAAATAAGATTTATTTGAATTTCTAATAGGGCGCCCTCACAACTTGGGCTCTCTATCATCCCCCGGTTTGACGTTTACTGCTTAACTTTACGTGTGATTCACATTATTTTAGGGAAAACAACACGTAACTTAATAAACGTGTTTACTAACTCTAGTAATTCCTTCCTCCTGACCTGACGATTATTGTAAACAGAGCCGGTAGAAATTCTCACACTGTAATTTAGCGTGGCCGTACTTTGTCGACAACATTTGTTTAAACATGAGAGGAGGGGCGCGGGCGGCTGGCACCTCCAGTGCGACCCTCTCGGTCCCACAACTTCACTCTTGAATTTCGGCCATAACGTTTGTCAACCTTGATTATGGTTCTGCCGCAGCGCGCTGCGCGGGAAACTAACTTTAAACTTCAAACTCGTATATGGCAGCAAAACGTACCGAGGTTTGATTGAGAGGCCATCGCGTGGAACTGGAAACCAGCTCAAGTAAGAGTAATATTACAATACTAAAATTATTTATCTCTTCTTCAGATGACTTATTACTGGAAACAATAAATACAAATTATTTTAAATATATAACATAAACATAAAAAACCTGAAACCTGGTGGTTTTTATATTATATTATTTTAAACTAGATTTTGAAAGAAATTTTTATTAAAGTTTAAAGTAGGTTTAAAAAAAGCTGAAATGATTAACAAATTGATAGAATGAGAGTATTATTTAAAGTACTAGTGTTCAAAAACTAGTTCATTATAAATTACAGCCACACGTTTTATTTTAACGTAAATAAATCAAATGTCCCAAAATTGCATTTAACTCGCAAGAAGAAAAATGAAAACTGCCAACACTTGTTTTGTTACACGCGGAAAAACATCAATGCCACGAATTAATTCAACACAAACAACAATAATAGCGTGAACGTATACATACGTTAAAATGTAACTATTCAAACACACGACTAAGTCAATACACGCCCTGTCCAGTACACGGCCAGCGTTAAATATGCAATTACCACTATTTGGTTTAGTCTAAATTTTAGAAACGTTTGAATGAAAATTAAATCTAATATTAATGCACCAGTAATTAGTTGAAGTAGCTAATTATATCTGGAACGAGCCACAAAATAGTTATTTAACATTGCGGCGCGGCGGCGGGCGCGCGGTGTTACTATGTGCAAGAGAAATGTGACCGCAGGCAGAACACTGTCGCAATAATGTCGTGCCGGCAACATGCGAGTATGTCATACATTCTTTAAATACTCGCTATTTACACATTTTATATGTATTAGGAAATTGTCTTAGAATACGTCAAAGTAACGTCTCGTTTAAACCACAATTTCCGTAATGAAACTCAACTATTAGGGTTGTATGGAAGTAAGGAACTTGTGGATTAGCCTTGACGGTTCAGAAGTCATACCGGACCACCAGTAAGCACCTCTGTATGTGGACACACTTAATGGTTTAAGCCTAAATCGTTCACACACCAACACCAAAAGTGTTCAATTCAAACACGCTCTTGAAGAAATGCCTCAAATGCGATACTCAAAATTTCGTCCATCTTGGCAAGTACAAAAAGAGGAAACGTAGGTCCCCTCTATAACTAAAAATAGACAACATTTGTGAAACATAAACATATAAACTTCTTTTAATACATTGTGTGTGATGAAATTGTTATTACTACTGCAGTATGCAAAGTAATTTTTAGTTATAAAATAAAGTGAAAATTAATAAATCTGTAAACCAATTTATGTGTGAAGGTAACATGGATGTTGCACTTTTCCACCGTATGGTGACATAAAATATCAATAACACTACGTTTCGAGATGTTTAATCTGATCTTTTCAGCACGTGCATAATTAACCTAATGCGTCGGCATAAACGAGATGTCGACAAATAAGAACGGGGTGGATTTTTAAGTTCAACTTCGTAAAACCATGCTGTAACAAAAAACAGTGATTTATTTGAATTCTCTAATTTGTTTTATTTTCAGTTTCCTTCTAAATTCGTGTTCTAATATTGACGAAACTCTTGTATTTCTTTCGTTATTTTATTCCAACGTTTCATTATTTTTGTGTACCGATAATTGATTTTCGATAAATACATTTAAACACAGTTTCTGAAGTTCTGCGTATTTTTGTTTGTTTTGTATTTTCTAGATTTTGTACAGTGTTCTAATGCGGTTCTAAAGATACACTTTCTACACACACTTCTAATGTTCTTCGAAATTCCCAGAACAAAAAAGAAATGTATCCCTCTATTACCATTTTCTGACTCAAGTACGATTATGTTTTGTTTGATCTAATTTATAACTCACTAAGAGCATTTTTTACGATTCGAATAAACTATTACAACTTCATTGTATGACTTGTCCTAATCTGTCCATAAACCCTTAGTATTAAACTAGTTGTTCCAAGAAGAATGTTTTATAACCATTCTTGCTGGCATTAAAGCTGGTTTTGATACTTTGCCTAAAGTATCAAAACTTGTTACGGACACAAACGTTAAGACATGTCCATACAACACCGAACTCTCACTCTGATACACTTTCACCGCGATCCACACTCTCTATGTATAGTTAGTACTAAAGGGGGACTGACAAAACTCTTAGTGACAATATCGTTGCTCTCGTCTACGGCTTGTTAGAGAAGGTCGAGTATTACCTGTGGTCCCCAAGGTCGTACACACCCGCACTCTCTGTGTATAGTTAGTACTAAAGGGGGACTGACAAAACTCTTAGTGACAATATCGTTGCTCTCGTCTACGGCTTGTTAGAGAAGGTCGAGTATTACCTGTGGTCCCCAAGGTCGTACACACCCGCACTCTCTGTGTATAGTTAGTACTAAAGGGGGACTGACAAAACTCTTAGTGACAATATCGTTGCTCTCGTCTACGGCTTGTTAGAGGAAGGTCGAGTATTACCTGTGGTCCCCAAGGTCGTACACACCCACACTCTCTGTGTATAGTTTAGTACTAAAGGGGGACTGACAAAACTCTTAGTGACAATATCGTTGCTCTCGTCTACGGCTTGTTAGAGAAGGTCGAGTATTACCTGTGGTCCCCAAGGTCGTACACACCCGCACTCTCTGTGTATAGTTAGTACTAAAGGGGGACTGACAAAACTCTTAGTGACAATATCGTTGCTCTCGTCTACGGCTTGTTAGAGAAGGTCGAGTATTACCTGTGGTCCCCAAGGTCGTACACACCCACACTCTCTGTGTATAGTTAGTACTAAAGGGGGACTGACAAAAACTCTTAGTGACAATATATCGTTGCTCTCGTCTACGGCTTGTTAGAGAAGGTCGAGTATTACCTGTGGTCCCCAAGGTCGTACACACCCACACTCTCTGTGTATAGTTAGTACTAAAGGGGGACTGACAAAACTCTTAGTGACAATATCGTTGCTCTCATCTACGGCTTGTTAGAGAAGGTCGAGTATTACCTGTGGTCCCCCAAGGTCGTACACACCCGCACTCTCTGTGTATAGTTAGTACTAAAGGGGGACTGACAAAACTCTTAGTGACAATATCGTTGCTCTCGTCTACGGCTTGTTAGAGAAGGTCGAGTATTACCTGTGGTCCCCAAGGTCGTACACAAACCCGCACTCTCTGTGTATAGTTAGTACTAAAGGGGGACTGACAAAACTCTTAGTGACAATATCGTTGCTCTCGTCTACGGCTTGTTAGAGAAGGTCGAGTATTACCTGTGGTCCCCCAAGGTCGTACACACCCGCACTCTCTGTGTATAGTTAGTACTAAAGGGGGACTGACAAAAACTCTTAGTGACAATATCGTTGCTCTCGTCTACGGCTTGTTAGAGAAGGTCGAGTATTACCTGTGGTCCCCAAGGTCGTACACACCCGCACTCTCTGTGTATAGTTAGTACTAAAGGGGGACTGACAAAAACTCTTAGTGACAATATCGTTGCTCTCGTCTACGGCTTGTTAGAGAAGGTCGAGTATTACCTGTGGTCCCCAAGGTCGTACACACCCGCACTCCTCTGTGTATAGTTAGTACTAAAGGGGGACTGACAAAACTCTTAGTGACAATATCGTTGCTCTCGTCTACGGCTTGTTAGAGAAGGTCGAGTATTACCTGTGGTCCCCAAGGTCGTACACACCCGCACTCTCTGTGTATAGTTAGTACTAAAGGGGGACTGACAAAACTCTTAGTGACAATATCGTTGCTCTCGTCTACGGCTTGTTAGAGAAGGTCGAGTATTACCTGTGGTCCCCCAAGGTCGTACACACCCGCACTCTCTGTGTATAGTTAGTACTAAAGGGGGACTGACAAAACTCTTAGTGACAATATCGTTTGCTCTCATCTACGGCTTGTTTAGAGAAGGTCGAGTATTACCTGTGGTCCCCAAGGTCGTACACACCCGCACTCTCTGTGTATAGTTTAGTACTAAAGGGGGACTGACAAAAACTCTTAGTGACAATATCGTTTGCTCTCGTCTACGGCTTGTTAGAGAAGGTCGAGTATTACCTGTGGTCCCCAAGGTCGTACACACCCGCACTCTCTGTGTATAGTTGGTACTAAAGGGGGACTGACAAAACTCTTAGTGACAATATCGTTGCTCTCGTCTACGGCTTGTTAGAGAAGGTCGAGTATTACCTGTGGTCCCAAGGTCGTACACATCCGCACTCTCTGTGTATAGTTAGTACTAAAGGGGGACTGACAAAACTCTTAGTGACAATATCGTTGCTCTCGTCTACGGCTTGTTAGAGAAGGTCGAGTATTACCTGTGGTCCCCAAGGTCGTACACACACCCGCACTCTCTGTGTATAGTTAGTACTAAAGGGGGACTGACAAAACTCTTAGTGACAATATCGTTGCTCTCGTCTACGGCTTGTTAGAGAAGGTCGAGTATTACCTGTGGTCCCCAAGGTCGTACACACCCGCACTCTCTGTGTATAGTTAGTACTAAAGGGGGACTGACAAAACTCTTAGTGACAATATCGTTGCTCTCGTCTACGGCTTGTTAGAGAAGGGTCGAGTATTACCTGTGGTCCCCAAGGTCGTACACACCCGCACTCTCTGTGTATAGTTGGTACTAAAGGGGGACTGACAAAACTCTTAGTGACAATATCGTTGCTCTCGTCTACGGCTTGTTAGAGAAGGTCGAGTATTACCTGTGGTCCCCAAGGTCGTACACATCCGCACTCTCTGTGTATAGTTAGTACTAAAGGGGGACTGACAAAACTCTTAGTGACAATATCGTTGCTCTCGTCTACGGCTTGTTAGAGAAGGTCGAGTATTACCTGTGGTCCCCAAGGTCGTACACACCCGCACTCTCTGTGTATAGTTGGTACTAAAGGGGGGACTGACAAAACTCTTAGTGACAATATCGTTGCTCTCGTCTACGGCTTGTTAGAGAAGGTCGAGTATTACCTGTGGTCCCCAAGGTCGTACACACCCGCACTCTCTGTGTATAGTTGGTACTAAAGGGGGACTGACAAAACTCTTAGTGACAATATCGTTGCTCTCGTCTACGGCTTGTTAGAGAAGGTCGAGTATTACCTGTGGTCCCCAAGGTCGTACACACCCGCACTCTCTGTGTATAATTGGGACTAAAGTGAACTCATGTAACTTAGAAGTGCTTTATTCAAACATGAGCCTTATAAGCTGCATGTTAAAACGTCACCGATATTTGTACAATTAAGTTTATTTTTATTATTTAAAAAAACGTCAATGATGAAATATAAATGTAAATGCACGCCACAGAAATATCTCAGGCTTACACAACACTGTTGAGATCCTCGTCTAGCCCGTTAAAATAATGTAGCTAAAATCAATAATTCGCTTACACAATCATGCAACATTTTGTTATACAGAAAACTGGTCAGCAGATTTCGAGAACGAAGCGGCGGTTATGCCACGAGAGTAGGGGCGAGAGGATGTCAGAAGAGCAACTAAGAACACGCGGCCTCATTACTACAACGTAGGAATCAGCCGGTCTTTTAGTACAGTTCAACATTCCACTTTGTGGTTTACCAATATCATGCTTATTTCTGCATCGCTAAGAAGGGGTGGATTTCGATCCTAAGAGTGTGGATCTTATTGTAGGAATCGCGGGGGTAACTATTGCTACCTTTCACTTTCGCTTCTGAGCGAGAGTTACATATAACGCGTGCAATAACTGATGAGTTAAGTAGGCTACGGCAATACTAGCGTAGGAAATTTCTGAGACCACCACTTCAGCGGTTACTTCTAAATATAAATTGTATACCGCTAATGCATCCACTCGGACTTTGTCAACATTTTGAAATTCAATTTTATCGTGGACACTGATAAAACTATTTGAGAGCGCCAATAAATAAAGAACCGACGAGCCGGTAAAAAAGGAGGAACAAGAAGTGAACGGGTGGGAAAGGGCGAGAGAGAACCAGGCGCGCACGACTTATTGCCGAAATATCTATAATATTAAATAATACGAACGTGAAATTGTAGTAATTTATGATGCAATTTGAGCAAGTCAGGGCGAAGGGAGGGTGGCGGGAGGGGTACATATATATTGTTGTATACAATCAACCAATCGCAGCATTGCATGTTCTTGTTAAATTATGCATGGAACAAACTATCGCCGTAGCTCGCACTGGAGCCTGGCTCGTATCGATTCGGAACGCTAACGACATTATACATTAATTAAACATGGTGCACACACTCACACACACACGCACGCACAGCCTCTTGTTAACATATGTATAAAGTTACAAGGCTATGCATGATTTAGATGGCAATGCCACACTACCGATCAAACAGTATTGTTTAGCTATTGATACCACTTTGTAACTTGTTACCGTACACGCTCCGGGCCTTCCGTCACCCGTGTCAACAGCGTGGCGCCGGCTCTCTCTGCGCGAGAGAAACAATCACTGACCGAGTTCCGAGTGTAAAATATTACACCTGTAATACACCTCCCGTAACAGGGCGTTACGAGTCACTTCTGCAAAATATGTGCAAAACATTCGTCAACAATCACACTATTTCAGGTTTTCTTAAATCTAGTAAAACCGTGCTGGTCGGCAATGTTAGATCGAACAGTACAGTACAGTATGTTACAGAACAGTAGTTAGATCGATCCTCAACACGGATTTGAAAATGTTACAGCGGATATGGAGAAAGAAACGTTAGATTAACTTAACATAATAATATTATTACATTGAAAACATTGTTAATAGCCTATGGAACGTTAAAAAACAAAAAGCTAAGACGTTATCAACTACAGAACAATAAAAATACTGGCTGCAGTAGCAGTTGCATCAAGAACACAAAGTGTAAACCAGTCAGTGCTGAACAACGTGCATCACCTAAGACAAAATTGACTGGAAATAAGAGCAAAAAAATAACAAACGGCACCAACAAAAACAACAATAAAGCTTCCCAAAATGAAAAGAAAGTAAGGTCGACGCACACGGTGAACAATTTAAACGCGACAAACAATCGGACAAAACGCCGCCTTCAATCAGGAAGCAGTTGAGCAGATCGGGGCGAAGAAGAAGGTGTAAAAACGCGGCGCGGTGGGGCTGCCGTGGTGCCGGGGGGCGGGGGTGGGGCCGGGGGTGGGAAAGGTGAGGCGGGTGCGGGCGACACCAAACAAACCAGAGAGAGAGCATTGTCCGTATTGATGCCATGGTAAACAAGCCCGCTCGGCAAATCCGATACGACAATCATTCCAAGTGTTAGCTCAGCCGTCCCATTGTTCCATATGCATCCATCATTACATACATCTCTAATTATCGGCCGTGCGCTTCCTATGGGAATTCGCACACTCTAGCCAATCGATACGGGTGGTCGGTTTTTAAGTTGAAGACACTCCCCGCTGTCATGTCAGCTCACACAGAGGCCGGAGCTAATCTAGCCGCAGTGCACATCTATTGATCAATCATACTGCATTTGGCAGCACTTCTACAAGAATAACCCCGTACAATCATTATCCCCTTACGCTAGGCTACCCGTCACATCACAATGCCCCCAAGACACTTTGTACACAGATCACTTGTCAAATAGTTAGTTTTACGCAATTTCCTCGTGTAACATTCAAAGCTGTCCGAACACTTCAAAATATCAAGTGTTAATTCGTAATGATGTTATTGTTTCTAGATATAAGAAATCTTTTAGAAATATGTACAAAAAAACATAAAACAACTGTTTTGTTTAGTACCGAATACAGCTAACTATATGAACATACCCGTTGCATTTGAAAGAGTCGTCAACGTATTAATACTTTCCCGCAATTTTAATCGCCAAACGCGCTGGTGCCAAATGCCGAAATAAATGACAACAAATAATTGCAGCCTACACATCGCATCGGACGGTTATGATACCGGCCGTTATTTTTCCATGGCGCCGGTGGAATGTTTAAATTACCCTATATTTCAGCGACGGGCGACATTATTTTTAATCAGTCGACAATTTTAATTTGGAACTATAAAGGGAGGCGAGACGGCACTGGCGGGCAGGTGGGCACCAATTAGCGACCACTTGTTTAATTGTTATTTAGAACAAACAAAAAGCGAGCGCCTCAATGCCCCTGAACACTGCAGTGTTCAATGTTCACGTACGCGCCCGCCGCCGCCCTCACTGGTCCGTCTAACACCGATGTGTTAATTAAGACGTCTTTGGCTGTCACCTGCGTGTGGAATGTGAGGGTGGGTGTGCGTAATTACTGACTTCTTGGTCAGTATTTGTCTTTACTGTCTCGGTAAATTGTATTGATTTTGTTCATTCTAATAGTAACTGAGTGTAGGGTTTTCTACATTAAAAAAATGTTAATTGGAGGATCCGCGAAGGTAGGCAATGGTACAGAAGACAGCTGACTCTCTGAAAGTCGACTACGATAATTGATTACTATAGGCTAGAATAGTTGATAATTAATTTCTTCAGCCTTTTGATTGGATGGTCGGAGAGAACAACCAGAAGCTTCGGTTATGAGGTAATGTAGGTTAGGGAAGGGGCGTTACTTAGGGCTCTGACTCGCGATCTTTGCGGCAATTTCAGTTCTTGGCCTATTATTTTGTTGTGTTTCATGCTTTTACTATCCAAAACCCGTACTGCGTCGGATTTTTTTGCGTAAGTAGAAACTTTATATTAGAATTACGATTTTCGTAAGGGAATTTAATGTCAACTAATTAGGTTCCCTTTATAAAGGGATATTATGTTCCCTTTATATGTATTATGTTAAAACAATCGGATAACAGAAATTTAAAGTTTAACTAAATGTTAATGTAAGATTGTAATATATTAACCGTACTAGCAAGATTTAGTTTAAGCTAAGTTTTAAATTAAAAATATTATTTAAATGTTACTTTCAACAGAAAATTAATATACAACAGTAAGGATAAATTTACACATCAAGATTTCAAGGTTTAAAGTAAATAATTTTGGAATGAGTATAGTTTTAATTTTGACTCAGTGCCAATAGGAAAGTTTAACACATGGCACGAAAAAGTTTTAAATAAAGTTTTAATTAAATGTTTATCCAGTTACACTTATAAGAGAGAATACGTTGACTTATTTTGAATTAAATTTATGATGGTTTTATTTTAATTGGTTTTATATGATAGTTTATTTTTAGATAGATATTGAAATTTGACTCAAGAAGTATTATGTTTTAATTTAATTTATTTGAAGCTGTTTGTGAAAAGTATTTTCCTGTCTATCTTCACAAATAGTCAATATTAAACAATTTTAAACTAGAAACAGTAAAAGTGATACGCACGCAACTAACGTGATCTAGATTCTACAACATCTCCTCAGGAGTTTACACCGAGTCGGTAAGAGTGATACACACGTAACAAACGTGATCTCGGTTCTACAACATCAATTCAGGAGTTTACACCGAGTTAGTAAGAGTGATACACACGCAACTAACGTGACCTCAGTTCTACAACATCACCTCAGGAGTTTACACCGAGTTAGTAAGAGTGATACACACGTAACAAACGTGATCTAGATTCTACAACATCACCTCAGGAGTTTACACCGAGTCGGTAAGAGTGATACACACGTAACAAACGTGATCTCGGTTCTACAACATCAATTCAAGAGTTTACACCGAATCAGTAAGAGTGATACACACGCAACTAACGTGACCTCAGTTCTACAACATCACCTCAGGAGTTTACACCGAGTTAGTAAGAGTGATGTGCACGCAACTACCGTGATCTCGGTTCTACAACATCAATTCAGGAGTTTACACCGAGTCAGTAAGAGTGATACACACGCAACTAACGTGACCTCAGTTCTACAACATCACCTCAGGAGTTTTACACCGAGTTAGTAAGAGTGATGCGCACGCAACTACCGTGATCTCGGTTCTACAACATAATTTCAGGAGTTTACACCGAGTCAGTAAATATGTAAATACTTTGAAATAGCTATACAGAATTAAATCAATGCGCTTGATCGAGAGTTAATAAATAGTTATTACTGTTCTGTACGATGTGAACTCTCTGTACCGATCACCTCCACGTCAGCAAGTACAGGAGACGTACATTGCTAAGTTGCCCACTCGGCAGCTCAATGAGGAAGTCTGCCTATATTATACAAACTCCGCACCACACGTTTCCTTATTTCACTACAAATTACTCGCCCACACGACAATGATTCAGCCGTTCTGTTTAATCGCCGCGCTCAATTTGCCCATCACCTACTTGGTTTCATTCATTCGACTCATACAGGGCGAGAAACCGACCGACAACATGAGGCGGTAGCTCTGTTACAATACGAACCAAGTGGGCTGACACATATCAACATATGTTTTATGTTTGCAACATTCTAATGTAACATTAAAAGAACAAGTTAAATATTCTAAAACTCAATTAGCTTTTAACTCAATTATCCCAGAAATACACATTCAAACAAACCCAAAACGAGGTGAATGTGTGGCAGGAAATTCCAGTTATGAATGTCGAAAATTACTCTCAGAATAAGAATGAAGTATTGTAACATTCTTCATAGCTATTATGGACAATTCATAATGGTGAGGTGATTCAATATGCTGATAATATACGGTTATCGGTACAGAAACACAATTAAAATAAGATCTTGAAATTGTGTTTTTTGTTAGCCTTAAAACTGCGCATTGTACAGCTGTATTAAAAATTACATTTTAAAACTCATTGTGCCAAAAAAAGTAATCGACTTATGTATACGACAGTGAGAAAATGAATATCACCCTATAGTGATGATAAAGTTGCCTTAGAAGAAGGTGAATCTTCCAAAATTCTAGGGATTTATCTCGATAGAGGGCTGACCTGGAATAATCAGTCATATTGACAGCGTTTGTTCAAAGGTTATTTCACGCATTTATGTTTTGTGGAAACTGTAAAAATTCTGCTCATTGGATGTGCTAAAGCAGCGTATTTGGGCATAGTATATCCAAATTTGACTTACGGTTTGAGATTATGAGGTAGCTGTTCTATTATCAACTCGAAATAGTATTTAGAATCCAAAAGATGGGAAAGTGGGATTCATGTATAAATTAAAACGCAGAGTCGTGTAAAAATGCCATCAGGGAGCCTAATGACTACTAACTCTACCCAGCCTATATATATTCTTAATGTCACCCTGAGCAGCCGATTCAAATGTGAGCTGCCTCAGGGCAGAGATTCACCAGTACGAGACGAGAGGCATGGAGAACAGCATAGACAGTCAGCTTTCACAAAACTTACAAGTAGCGATCAAGGTAATCCACAAACTCCGTGAAGAAATCAAACAAATCAATCAACGATCACAACAAATCTTGACTATGGCGCTTCTTGGAGTCAAAGGAGTTTTACTCTGTTTACGAGTTTATCAAGGGCCACTAGGTCAAGGATCATCAGTAACAAAACGTTCTCAATCTCTGCTCTAACTCTCCTTCCGATATCCTAGGTTATACACAGTCATTCAAGTGGATACATATTAATTTCAATTCGTGGTAAACTATAAACAGATAAATTATTTTATTACTTTAAATTTAAGTTTTTATATTTGCTATACAATTGATATCTGCAAAACAATTAAGGTCAATTGTTAAAATGCATACTGATGTACTATCATTATTATTATGTAGTGAACTAGAATATTTCACTGTAGAGTAGGCTAACAAACACGTTTCGGAGAAAGTTACAAAACATCGGGGGATTAAATCACAGTATAAATAAATGATATCACCTATCGCATATCTAAACTCAAGGTGCGGTTTAAAAATAAGAGATAATTTAGGCGGAGTAAAATATTTACTGTGCGCGACAATCTTGGCAATAGATAAGAATATATACATTATGATACAATAAATGATGAAACCGGGAAAATTAAGTCATCTTCGCGATAAGATACGGTACTATAAAAAGGAAATAACTTTCAGTAATGCTACAACTATTTCCATCTTGGCTCTAATAATAATTGATGCAGAATTGAATACGTGACATTTAGATTTGCGTATTTGTATGACACGTTAATATATTGGATATAAGCGGCATGGTGACAACGAATTACTGTCTACAGAATTTATTTTCAGAGAAACGTTTCAAATAACAAAGTTAACTTAACTTATCCATAAAAATTTTGTACTAAAATACTTATTTAAGCGTTTTAAAGACGTATCAATTAAAATTAAAGTGATTGTGTAAATATAATTACTCCAGAGCTATAGGATATTAATTTAAATGTTGCATAGAAAATGTATTCTGTTGGGAAGAACAAGAGTGTATAGCTCAAGATGTAAATCATTTTAAAAGGGTTGTTTAGCAGAGATAAATGATAAAACGAAAAACCTAGTATTAGTTATTATAATAAAAAGTTCCAATTTTTAGGTTGAGCTTTGCACTTTACATGACGTACATCTTTCGTGACACTTTAAAGCGATGTACATATTGAGCCACCTTTAATGGCACCACCTTATCTATATTTTATACATGCATAATATACATGGTGTAGAACATTACTTAGCAAATAACGTAATAAAAACTGCACATAAGGGAAAATGCGCGTTTCATATATCCATATATTGGTAATGTAATAAACTAATGTAATTACAAAACAAATATTTTGTACATATTGTACACGTAATGTTAATAGGTTGGTTTGTAACAAATACTATCAGAAATAAAGCGACAGAAACAGAATATTCGGATAAAACGAACGATTGGAGTTAACAAGAGCTTCTTTGTAGTTTATTTATAAATTTATTTGATAGTTATACACTCCATTTCAATTCCTCCTATTATTTGATAGTTATACAGTCCATTTCCATTCCTCCTATACACATGAAATAGACGACACCAATTACGGACTATTACTGTTCAATATTTACGGCCGCGTTATAGGATGTAGCAAATAAAAGTGACAAGTGGCGAAGGGTAATCCTTGGCAAGCGCCGCGACGCGTGGGGTAGAGTGCGTCGCGACGCCGGTGACAGCCGCGGCCGCAACAGGCTCCCTCTGTCCCGACCGATTAGCCAATTATCGGACACCTTCGGCCCTTGCACTCTTCGACATCACAGTCACAACTGCACCGGCCGACATTCGTGGCTTTCAGTGTTTAGTACACACAGAGAATCGAACTGTTGGCATATAATTATATAACGTATTTTCAATATTTGTACACATTTCGTTTTAAACATGTTTTATAAACATTATTAAATAGGAAATGTTATAGGAACAAAATGATTGATAGACGGTCGAACCAGTTTTTGTGTAGTTTCGTTCCATATCGACAAATACAGTAGAAAAATCGTAAAACCTTCCTTTAGCAACTAATTTAAATGATATATTACAAAAATCTACATGGAAAAGATAGCTTCCAATGACAAAACATGACATTTAGACAATTCATTACGTCCGAAACTGTTTTCAAAGGATTTAAGGTACAAAAAATTACCAAGTATAATATGTAATTTAAAATAGCATTTAATCATTGAAAGGTGTGTTAGTTATTGAAAAAAATATTATAGAATCTATTTAAAGTAAATCTTTCTGCACACTTCTCACGTACTTGTTCCTTTAATTCAGGTGTTAACCTCTGCAATGACAATACAATACGTCTCCTCTGTTTTATACGTGGTTATGAATTAAAAATTCCACATGTATCATATGTAAAAACACTTCTTCGGTAAGAAGACAAATAAATGTCAGGGAAACAATCGGTGAATAGATAACGAGTGTACGGGGCCAGATATTGTTAGTGCAACACCGTTACGAACGGTATCAGCGTCTCGGGTCCTAACCGGCAAGGGACTGAAGGCTTTGTGGTCAGTTTTAATAAAGGGCTGGATTAGCCAGAGAGCGAGGGGCACAATTGATTTGTCTCGGTGTAATGCTATATCTACATCTAATGAGGAGGTAACGCGTGACGGGACGGGGCCGCTCGCTTCGCTCTCCTCGCTCGCCAACTCCTCCACCACATCCCATCATAGTGGTTTCTGTCCGGAATTGACTCTTTGAAACGGTCACAATGATGATCCGATATACTGGAGAATAACCTGACCTTGTCGGATGAAAGAACACAATTTCCATCTCGGAGGTCGAGATAACGATGACTCAGTGAAATCGAGCTGGAATCGGTACGAAATGACAACGAAAATTCTAAGTGGAAGGAAAATAGTTTTCTTATTGTACTTTACTGGAAATTTTGCCCGTTCTTCTCCCCCTGCGTCGTCTCGTGTTATTGGTGCAGACGGTTCTGGTCTAATACTGATTATGAACCTTTCTAATCACATAAGACCACGTACAATCCTAAACCGCTCATAGCTCTTCAACATTCTGTACAGCCTACAGTACTGAACTCGTCACAACTACAATTTCTTATTCCAAACTTATAATCGAGAATTAAAAAAAAACACGTACATGAAGTATGAAAAGATATAGATGAAGTGATAAAAGTACGATATTTACGACACTATAGATTCAACACGGCACATTTTTATCACATCACAGGTGTACTTAAAAGCGGAGCCATAATATTTTAGACGAATTGTACATATACAAAAAAAACCTCACTAATATACATTCCACAGTACATATTCATCGCATTACACGTGTACTTGTTACAGGAGGAGCCATGTGGTTTTGGCAGTATACACGACTTGTACTTATACAATAACTTCACCAATATACATTCCACAGTACATACTCATCGCATTACACGTGTACTTGTTACAGGAGGAGCCGTGTGGTTTTGGCAGTATACACGACTTGTACTTATACAATAACTTCACCAATATACATTCCACAGTACATATTCATCGCATTACACGTGTACTTGTTACAGGAGGAGCCGTGTGGTTTTGGCAGTATACACGACTTGTACTTATACAATATCTTCACCAATATACATTCCACAGTACATACTCATCGCATTACACGTGTACTTGTTACAGGAGGAGCCGTGTGGTTTTGGCAGTATACACGACTTGTACTTATACAATAACTTCACCAATATACATTCCACAGTACATATTCATCGCATTACACGTGTACTTGTTACAGGAGGAGCCGTGTGGTTTTGGCAGTATACACGGCCTTGTACTTATACAATAACTTCACCAATATACATTCCACAGTACATATTCATCGCATTACACGTGTACTTGTTACAGGAGGAGCCGTGTGGTTTTGGCAGTATACACGACTTGTACTTATACAATAACTTCACCAATATACATTCCACAGTACATATTCATCGCATTACACGTGTACTTGTTACAGGAGGAGCCGTGTGGTTTTGGCAGTATACACGACTTGTACTTATACAATAACTTCACCAATATACATTCCACAGTACATATTCATCGCATTACACGTGTACTTGTTACAGGAGGAGCCGTGTGGTTTTGGCAGTATACACGACTTGTACTTATACAATAACTTCACCAATATACATTCCACAGTACATACTCATCGCATTACACGTGTACTTGTTACAGGAGGAGCCGTGTGGTTTTGGCAGTATACACGACTTGTACTTATAAAATAACTTCACCAATATACATTCCACAGTACATATTCATCACATCACAGGTGTACTTGTTACAGGAGGAGCCGTGTGGTTTTGGCAGTATACACGACTTGTACTTATACAATAACTTCACCAATATACATTCCACAGTACATACTCATCGCATTACACGTGTACTTGTTACAGGAGGAGCCGTGTGGTTTTGGCAGTATACACGACTTGTACTTATAAAATAACTTCACCAATATACATTCCACAGTACATATTCATCACATCACAGGTGTACTTGTTACAGGAGGAGCCGTGTGGTTTTGGCAGTATACACGACTTGTACTTATACAATAACTTCACCAATATACATTCCACAGTACATATTCATCACATCACAGGTGTACTTTTTATGAGTTTTGTACGAATACGAGTTGTACTTACGAGCGATCATCTACATATCTCATAAAATATTTAAGCTGCAAACATAATAACGTTTAATGGCCACAATATTTCTTTTATTATTATTCTTATCCGAGGAGCTTTACAGAAATGAAACTTTATACGAAAAATATTCAAAGTCAATAAAACTGTTTTATGTCAATGAATATCGGAGTGTACATTTTACACAATTTACTGAAATGAACTAAAATAATACGTGCATATTTTATAAATTAAACAGTACTAATTCTTAAATGCTTATCGCGAAGCAGGCATTCCATTAACACTTGATAAACGCTTTATATTCTGTATAAAAGAAACGTAAACGTCTAGATCGCAGTTTAACGAGACATTAGTTCAATTCAATATGACAGCTGATGTGATACACCGTCGAAGTAGAAATTAACATATTACGCTGCTTCCGCTCCGTTCCTAAGAATGTTACGGTAAACCATTATGAAATATTTCGCATACTTGAATGAAATTTTAATGTTCACAAGTGCTCTTCGCTTTGATAATCAATTTGCGCTCCGCTTTATAACATTAGGTTCTCGCTTTATTTTCAACACTGAATTCGAATATTCGAATCTTCAGATTTTACTATAAATGGGATTAAATCATTGTAAATTATATATATATTATCTAAATAGGTAAAACAAGCCAGTATTGCAAATTATACTATATCTAAATAGGCCAAATGAAGCAGTATTCAAAATTATAGTCTATCAAAATAGGTCGAGCAAAGCCATATTCCAAATTATATATGTATATATATTCAATAAATATTTTGTATGTGGCAATAGCCTGTCTTTAATTTCAATAAACATTGAAACAAAAAGTACTTGGTGCACCGGGATATATATATATATATATATATATATATATATATATATATAGGCCGAGCGAAGCAGTATTTGAAATCATATTTTATATAAATAAGCCGAGCGAAGCAGCATTCGAAACTCCAGCTCCCATGACACTCCTGGTAGGGCCCTGGCGGACTAATAACCGGATTCCGGACGGATAAAAGGGTTAGCTGAAATATTGAAACAATGAAGCAGATGAAGCTGATGAATACCGTTTGACAGGACGAAGCCAGGATGAAAGATTGATTCCGCAGTAAGACTGGCGATGGGCTCATGCGCGCGCGCTCACGTCCGCGTTCACCGAGAGTTAATAATAAAGGAGCGCTGCAGGCAGAAAAACATTTTTTATTTGGTTTTTTACTTGGTCGCCAGATAAACGAATGATGATGGATAAATATTGCATGGAGAGTCGGTGGTATGAAAGGGAATAGGATAGCGTGTAGAGGGGCGGGGGTCATCGTTCGCGGGGTGCTGACGGTGGAAACCGGAGCCCTACCTGAGCCTCGGCCTGAGCCACTAGCTGCTGCTGACTACTGCTTACACGGACAATTAACAACTGCTAAATTAAACCACTTAGTGAATACTATTCCATAATTCAGGCACAAAGTGAGTCTTGTAACTCAAACTGTGCTTCAGAAAAAAATTGTTCAAAGGATTTAAACACGCGAAAGTTACGTATCTATCGTAGATGAGTTTAAATAAAATTATAACACATTTCTCTTTATAGCTAAAGGTTTACTTCATGAGTGTAACACTGACGAAATAATTATGTATTCTAATATTATGGTTTAGAATTATTATACAGTTATTTAAGGGAAACCAATAACTGTGTGTGGATGAAATACTACCATGATTACATTTAGCTCCATACGACCATAGTTAATATTACTAAACAATATTTTATGGTAAATTGTTTACGTGTAAGCGCTTTAATAAATGTGCAAACCCTTAACTTACAACAACAAGCATCCATTTAAAGACTAATCAGAAAGTGATGAGCAAGGTGAATGTTTGTATCAGCCGAACGGACTATGAGCCTGCTTAGTAAGAATAAACTGAAATCCACCACTTGTTCCTACGGAACAATTATGAAATCCTGATTCAACGATTTGTAGACTTTGCATCAGCTATAATAAATGGCGCTCTAGCCTATTTCACAAGGTAATTGTGGCTGATAGAATGGCTCCCACGTCTCGTTTGTACGGACCAATGGTTGTTCGTGTAGACGTTTGGTAGCTAATAACGAAGTTGCAATAATTGTAAATATGGAGTGCATGTAATGAAATGGAGCTCTAACCTAGCAAACAGCAATGAGGATAACGTCGACAAAAGCGTCTGAAACCCTTAAGCGATTTCAAACTGTATATGTACCTAATATTAAAATTTCCTTTGCGGGTTTTATATCAGTGATCAGCCAAACTCCCCAACCGGTGTTTACTTAACATGTTCCCTATGTATCAACTAAACGTTAAGAAATGTCATAGTATACGGCGAGCACCACAATAGGTTTGAAATTGGCGCGTAAGCTATCTATCAGTAGCCGCGAATACGATAGTCAGCTGAGCCAATCAATTAGTCGTAGTTTTTACAGTGAGAGTCTCCCACTGTCTGGATTACTCCAGGACAGGTTCTGGTGGGCAAATTCTTGCCGACGATGGGCAAGCGGAGGGCGGATGTTGTGTAGAGTAGGCCGGGTGTTAGAGTATGTAGATCGCTAGGCCCAATTGTATAGTCAGGAAACGTTCGGAATCATATCTAAATTACTAGCTATATTATTCTCATCAAAGCTGGAAAGAGGAAATCTAATGGCGGATCCACGGTAGATAATTAGTCCTCTGGAAAGTTGCCCTCTTCCAGTAGCTATGATTCGATGTTGTGCAAGTATGGGAAACCGTCCGACACCGGTCCCATCTAAAACTGCATCCACGCAATATCTGAAAACATTATATACCTCTCGAAATATACAACTGTTTGCCTCAAATGATAATGTCCGTGATGGCAATAACATGTTATTATTTGAACTGGACATAAATATCGGGATAGCGATCAATAAGCGAGCGGAAAGAGACGAGGCGGTTGCGATACAGTCGACATTAGCAACATCATCAATATCGGGTTAGGACGGCTGTGCCCGGCTGCAGCATTAGCGGCGCGGGCGGCGGCCCAGCACGGTGCCGTCTTACTGGCGTGATCGACAAAGGGCCATCAATTTGTTATTATTACCGGACAGATGAGACGCGGATTTATGCAGATATCAGTACAATCCTGGACCGCTCGCTCTGTCCATTAGTCACCGGTAAGAGCCGGGCCGGTCGCCCCCGCACAAAGGTGTCAACACACTTTGTCCTCGCGATAATCATCCTCGGATACGTTCAGCGCACTCGATATCGCGCCCCTTGCCAATCAGCTTTGTACCTTTGTACGGAATACCGCTTCGCTCTTACAGTACACTAATACACACTCGGCAAACATGTGACATAAGTGCCTAGGAGTATGCACCCAACTTTACAGATCTATTAATAGATAGAATACAGCTCCGCTCTTACAGTACACTAATACACACTCGGCAAACATGTGACATAAATGCCTAGGAGTATGCACCCAACTTTACAGATCTATTAATAGATAGAATACCGCTCCGCTCTTACAGTACACTAATATACACACTCGGCAAACATGTGACATAATGCCTAGGAGTATGCACCCAACTTTACAGATCTATTAATAGATAGAATACAGCTCCGCTCTTACAGTACACTAATATACACTCGGCAAACATGTGACATAAGTGCCTAGGAGTATGCACCCCAGATCTAGATAGAATACAGCTCCGCTCTTACAGTACACTAATACACACTCGGCAAACATGTGACATAAATGCCTAGGAGTATGCACCCAACTTTACAGATCTATTAATAGATAGAATACCGCTCTTACAGTACACTAATATACACTCGGCAAACATGTGACATAAGTGCCTAGGAGTATGCACCCAACTTTACAGATCTATTAATAGATAGAATACAGCTCCGCTCTTACAGTACACTAATATACACTCGGCAAACATGTGACATAAATGCCTAGGAGTATGCACCCAACTTTACAGATCTATTAATAGATAGAATACAGCTCCGCTCTTACAGTACACTAATATACACTCGGCAAACATGTGACATAAGTGCCTAGGAGTATGCACCCAACTTTACAGATCTATTAATAGGTAGAATACCGCTCCGCTCTTACAGTACACTAATACACACTCGGCAAACATGTGACATAAATGCCTAGGAGTATGCACCCAACTTTACAGATCTATTAATAGGTAGAATACCGCTCCGCTCTTACAGTACACTAATATACACTCGGCAAACATGCGACATAAGTGCCTAGGAGTATGCACCCAACTATACAGATCTATTAATAGATAGAATACCGCTTCGCTCTTACAGTACACTAATACACACTCGGCAAACATGTGACATAAATGCCTAGGAGTATGCACCCAACTTTACAGATCTATTAATAGGTTGAATACCGCTCCGCTCTTACAGTACACTAATATACACTCGGCAAACATGTGACATAAGTGCCTAGGAGTATGCACCCAACTTTACAGATCTATTAATAGGTAGAATACCGCTCCGCTCTTACAGTACACTAATACACACTTAACAGCAAACATGAGCCTGTAATAAGGTCCATAACAAGATTGTACATGCACAAGTAGCGAAGAAAAAATATTTTAAAAATGTAATTATGTTAAAAGACTCTCTGAAGCGAGATGATCGGAACAATTTAGATGCGTATTGATAACGTCCGCGTGTATTAAGAACTAACAAGATATGTGTGTTTGATTCGTGAATTAAAAAAGTGCCAGTTTCTAATAGACCTCCAGTAAATAATTTTGAACAAACAGGATCGAGTTTAGCCTAAAAAAATACAAAATTATCAAAGACTTTTCTAAGCAGCCTGTGAATAATAACAACTAATTTACTTTGTAATAGTTACGAGAGAGAAAGGTGGACAGGTGAAGGAGTACCTACGTGACAATGGCCTAGTCGTCGATTGGTCTAGAACCGTACGAAACAATTTGTAAAACACAATTAACGTGCAGGAATACAATCGGACATAGAACAACTGTCTGTCCGTAAATTACTTCTCCACTATGATAATTTGCGTGAAATAATTTGACGAAATATATGTCATTACGGGCGGTGGGGAGGAACATATGCGTAATTGGCGCCAGCTGTAGATGGAATCGTAATGGCCGGAATAAGAACATTCCACGACGCTGTAGGTTAGATTACTTCGCCTCGACGTCGTTTATATTATTTGGGGAACCCACGGACCGTGACTGAGCTGCCGGACTCGACCTCAAACTCGACATCAAATATCACACTTAGGCCCACATGTCCGCCTAGTTAGACCTCTTGTGGCTTAGCCCGTAACAACAGAACATCAAACATCATACTTAGGCCCACATGTCCGCCTAGTCAGACCTCTTGTGGCTTAGCCCGTAACAACAGAACATCAAACATCACACTTAGGCCCACATGTCCGCCTAGTCAGACTTCTTGTGGCTTAGCCCGTAACAACAGAACATCAAACATCACACTTAGGTCCACATGTCCGCCTAGTCAGACCTCTTGTGGCTTAGCCCGTAACAACAGAACATCAAACATCACACTTAGGTCCACATGTCCGCCTAGTCAGATTTCTTGTGGCTTAGCCCGTAACAACAGAACATCAAACATCACACTTAAGCCCACATGTCCGCCTAGTCAGACTTCTTGTGGCTTAGCCCGTAACAACAGAACATCAAACATCACACTTAAGCCCACATGTCCGCCTAGTCAGACTTCTTGTGGCTTAGCCCGTAACAACAGAACATCAAACATCATATTTAGGCCTACATGTCCGCCTAGTCAGACCTCTTGTGGCTTAGCCCGTAACAACAGAACATCAAACATCGTATTTAGGCCCACATGTCCGCCTAGTCAGACCTCGTGTGGCTTAGCCCGTAACAACAGAACATCAAACATCACATTTAGGCCCACATGTCCGCCTAGTCAGACCTCGTGTGGCTTACCCCGTAACAACAGAACATCAAACATTACACTTAGGCCCACATGTCCGGCTAGTTAGATCTCTTGTGGCTTAGCCAGTAACAATAGAACGTCAAACATCACACTTAGGCCCACATGTCCGCCTAGTTAGACCTCTTGTGGCTTAGCCCGTAACAACAGAACATCAAACATCACACTTAGGCCCAAATATCCGCCTAGTTAGACCTTTTGTGGATTACCCAGTAACACCAGAACGCTGTACCCTGCGGCACTTTTGATTGTTAATCTTTCAAACTCTCATTTATATGCCACAACGTGGAAAAGAAACTTAAAAAACGGAATGAGAGGGTAAGACTCTAAACGTGATAAAAATACATGGGAAAAGTTCATGATCAGGTTCGAGCAGAAGAAATTGCAGAAAGGAATCCCCAATTGACTAGTGTAGGTCCCTTCAAATGTGGTGATACACAAGAAACAAGAATCATATCCTTCTAAACACATCTTTATCTTTACTAAATACCAATTAATTCAGAAACAGGACATGAAAGGACATTTTAGCACTTTACAACGAGGGAACACAGAAATGGAGACGTGGAAGGCTCGTCGTTTCCGGCAATTAATCGTAATAAATAAGTTTAGCATACAAGGATAATGATATCTGAATAATACCATCTTGCAGTGGTAACAATAGTAATGATAGGCTGTAGTGGGGACAGGTTCGAGTCCGTCTGTCTGTGCTGTAATGCCGTCATTATAACATTTGTCATAATTACACACAATATACATGACACACAGGCAGTGAAGGGAAAAGGTGAGGGCAGATCCTCCGGCGAGTGGTCGATACAGGACAATAAGTACTATGGGGCGATAGACTCCTATACATGCATCTGTTACTAGCTGGTACGCCGTTAATATTCTTTAGTCATCCGCACGTTTTTATTCGACAACGAAATTGAAATTGAATGTTGTATTGTAGGTCTGTTATTGTTGTCTCCTCAAGAACATAAAGCGGACTATACGTCAAATAAATATATCTTGGCAATATTGCATACATAAATCTAACTGGCTAATGCACGAGAAAGAGAACGTAACGGAATTGACTGATACCATTCAATAATATAATTATAATATATCTGTATGGCACTTTAACAAATAACAATTGCATTGCAAATATAAAACTTATATCTAAGGTTTTAAAATAAAACATATATTAAAAATATATTGCGTACTGTGGCAAAGTAATATGAGTACTTACTTACGTTATTTGATTTTGTAACGTGAGCACAAAACGCCAAACTTACCTGTAATAAAACACATTTAATTAACACAGTGTGGTTTTATTACGATAACAAACAAGCCATCCACTTAGTTAACAATGGAACATAAAAAGTAACAACTTTAATTTCGAGAAAAAGTTCAAACATTATACTTTTAGTGAGATTAAAATAATGATTACTCTACACCCAGAGGGGGCGGGCGGATATTTTGTTTCCCTGTATTATTCATGATAAGGTCTTTTAATTTCCAATATATTAGATAAAAAACAATATTTAGTTACTTTTATGAATAACACTTCCAAGATCAGTATAAAAGTTAACTCCTGTTTTCCGGTTTGTATCGACACAAAGTAGAGCTAATGCGACTACAGTACACACCGTAAGTCTCCAAACAGGATAAACGGTAATTATGAGACAATATAAATAAAAGTTAACTCCTGTTTTCCGGTTTGTATCGACACAAAGTAGAGCTAATGCGACTACAGTACACCGTAAGTCTCCAAACAGGATAAACGGTAATTATGAGACAATATAAATAAAAGTTAACTCCTGTTTTCCGGTTTGTATCGACACAAAGTAGAGCTAATGCGACTACAGTACACCGTAAGTCTCCAAACAGGATAAACGGTAATTATGAGACAATATAAATAAAAGTTAACTCCTGTTTTCCGGTTTGTATCGACACAAAGTAGAGCTAATGCGAGTACAGTACACCGTAAGTCTCCAAACAGGATAAACGGTAATTATGAGACAATATAAATAAAAGTTAACTCCTGTTTTCCGGTTTGTATCGACACAAAGTAGAGCTAATGCGACTACAGTACACCGTAAGTCTCCAAACAGGATAAACGGTAATTATGAGACAATATAAATAAAAGTTAACTCCTGTTTTCCGGTTTGTATCGACACAAAGTAGAGCTAATGCGACTACAGTACACCGTAAGTCTCCAAACAGGATAAACGGTAATTATGAGACAATATAAATAAAAGTTAACTCCTGTTTTCCGGTTTGTATCGACACAAAGTAGAGCTAATGCGAGTACAGTACACCGTAGGTCTCCAAACAGGATAAACGGTAATTATGAGACAATATAAATAAAAGTTAACTCCTGTTTTCCGGTTTGTATCGACACAAAGTAGAGCTAATGCGAGTACAGTACACCGTAGGTCTCCAAACAGGATAAACGGTAATTATGAGACAATATAAATAAAAGTTAACTCCTGTTTTCCGGTTTGTATCGACACAAAGTAGAGCTAATGCGAGTACAGTACACCGTAGGTCTCCAAACAGGATAAACGGTAATTATGAGACAATATAAATAAAAGTTAACTCCTGTTTTCCGGTTTGTATCGACACAAAGTAGAGCTAATGCGAGTACAGTACAGTACACCGTAGGTCTCCAAACAGGATAAACGGTAATTATGAGACAATATAAATAAAAGTTAACTCCTGTTTTCCGGTTTGTATCGACACAAAGTAGAGCTAATGCGAGTACAGTACAGTACACCGTAAGGTCTCCAAACAGGATAAACGGTAATTATGAGACAATATAAATAAAAGTTAACTCCTGTTTTCCGGTTTGTATCGACACAAAGTAGAGTTAATGCGACTACAGTACACCGTAAGTCTCCAAACAGGATAAACGGTAATTATGAGACAATATAAATAAAAGTTAATAAGTTAACTCCTGTTTTCCGGTTTGTATCGACACAAAGTAGAGCTAATGCGAGTACAGTACACCGTAGGTCTCCAAACAGGATAAACGGTAATTATGAGACAATAGATATAAAATCAACACTATTCATGGCTGAATATAATGTGCGTTAATACAACATAAACAAGAACGAAATGGGTACTAAGTAATTAGTAATTACCGGCTCTCTAGCACATTAGATTCTGTCAAATCAACAACGGCCGTATTACACGAGCAAACGGTATTACATTAACATCTAACGTAAATATATTATTACGACTGAAATAATTACATTAAGCCCTTGTTATCTAGATAGGGTAATTAATATTATAATGGTATTAGTTGATGCTATACCGTGCGTGCGAGTGAGAGGATGGAGAGGAGGTCTCCCACATTCGGTAATAACTGAATCACTTACGACTGTCAAAATCAAAGTATAACATTACAGTATTAAAATTGAACGAGTCACTTCACACGCTGTTTGCCACGATGAAAACCGCTGGTTCTTTACAAAATTAATCAATTATTTGTATATGTAATTTTGAAATCAAAGTAAGAGTTCATACTTGTTTGTGTGAACAGTTGATTAGTGTTTTTATGCTCCAGATTAATTTCATTACGTACAAATAAACGAATCAACATTACTTGAGTTGCAAATAGAAAATTTAGCTCAAACACAGAATCTAATTTTCATATAAGATATGTAAAAACTCTGATATCAAAGGTTTTATTTGCAAAAAGGTGAAGTTTCACCAAATTCTTTTAAAAGAAAAACGTTTTCGCTTCAACAATGTACAATAACAACTTAAAAATACATTTAAGTTATATATTTGTAATAATGAATATAGACTTGTTTATACAAATCTGACAGTACAAGTACCACCAGTGATAGATACATCCAGTAACCACTCTTCGCGTGAGTCTTCATCGCAATGCTTTCAACTCTTTATATTGCGATATACGGTTTGAGATGAACGACTCAAACGTGGGTGCGAAAGTTCGCTAAGTCCACACGTGGGCGCGGATACGGGAAGATGATGATACTACACGAGTGAGCGGGCCCCAAAAGCGAGAGCAACTCAAATACGAGCACAAGTTGGCGGAGAGTGGCGCTGATTGGGGCGGTGGAGCGAGTGTGCTAATATTACCAAAACTGCAATAACGACTGGAGCGATGCAACTCCTGTTAACAGGGAAAGCGGTCAAAGTTTCGTCATTAGGCGGGCAAATTGTGTGCACCATTGTTTAAGTACGGCATTGCAACGACAGCAATATTCCCTCATACGAGGGCGAGTGGAGGAGTGAAGAGTGGAGGGGGGGGAATCAATAGTTTTCTATATAAGTGAGTGTGTAGTGGTGGTTTCAAGTACGGAGCAAATACATAGAGAATTCTCCCCCGGCACGCACAATGCATAGTGCACCAAAGGGTTCCAGTGAGGGTGGCCGCTGTTTGTTCAGCGGTGGCGCGGTGACGTGCGCATGCGCGGGGACACAAAGAGACTCGCGTAATGACGTGGCAAGATAGGCCTAGGTGCTGCCGATTCCTTCACTTCTCACTTCGTCAGTCGATGTTTTAACTGGCCCGACAAAAGGTGCCGTAAGTAATGGGTGCGAGCGCGCGGGCACACGCCTGGTCTCGCCAACAACGCGTTCTCTACTCTCCCAAATTAGGGGCTCTGCATTATTCTTCCGAAGTACGAAACTCTGTTTGGTGTATGAAAGAAGATACGACTCGGTACGACAAAAACCTTAAGTTCAGAAAATGCAATTTAAGATAAATCGTTAAGTCAATTATCACGCGTACTTAATGCATCTCAATATATACTCGTGAACCTCCCTAACATAGCTTAGGAAATACTGCGTAATGTAAGTTTTAGTTTGTTTATAATAGAAACAAAATATTTTGAATACGTTATTATTCAGGATGTAAGAAAGTCCCGCGCGGGTTTGATAATTCCCGAACGATTACAGGTAAAGCAATAAAACTTGGTACATCTTTACTGCACCTATAAATATACTTTTTGAAGTAACTACCATTTTGTTTGCATTTCATGGGGATGGCCCACAAGGATTCATAAGCAAATCTTAAACTAGAGCATAGGTGAAGTAGTACATCAAATTAAAAGTCTCAATTAGTGGAATAAAATGCCGCATATCCAACGTCAAAAGCTCCACTCTTTAAAAAATTACGCTGTTTTAAAGTTTGAAACATTTACAATTTAAGTCCTGTTGTAGGTGATTTAATATTCTTATCTTGTTTCAAGTTGTGAAAGTTAAACTTAATAAATGAATACTGGACTTAAGAAATAGGTTTTAAGGTAGTTAGTGGCCCTTCACATCCAATGGAGGATGGTCTTCAAGGTGTTCGGAGAGAAAATTAACGTAAGCATAGCACATGATACGGGGGAGTCATTATAAGGGGAGATCTGCTATCAGCTATTATAATAAAAAGTTCTAATTTTTACGTTGGGTTTTGGAGTTTACTTGATGCACATATTAAATTGCATTGTAAAACGATGTGCTTGAGCTATGATTTCGTTAAGTTTTTGGCCGAACTCCTTGTTGTTAGAACATGTAAATTATGCCATGTCTTTTATGATTTTGGAAAAATTTACGTAATAAAATAAGTGTGATAAAATACGATTTAATGGGTTGTAAACTGCAAGAACCATTGGGTTAGTTTTAAGTTAATCTAGATAAAATCGAGTTGTCCTGTCACGGTAGGTCTGCTATATAATAGTGTATCGTATATGAAATAAAGCAAATTTAATTTGAAGTTAACGTTTTAAAAATGGCCGACATTGTTCCTGATATACAATTCTAAACATGGTTATAACTTTCTTTTACGAAAGTAAAATTTCCTACACATTTAAATATAGTTACAAGTCAGTTTCACAAATAGACCTAACATTTAAGATCACATTCATACCTTCTCCAACAGTTTCTTGTAAACATTGCATTACACGATAAAGTGAGCGAAACCAAAATAATTAAAACTGGATAGTTAAAATGGAAAAAATATTTTTTTAACAAGTATACTCCCCATTGAAGACTAAATTATTCCAATCCTTGAAACCTTTCACGATAAGAGCAGCGTGTTTTTCCTAATTACATTTTTGAAAAGTTGCCCAAATATTTATTTAGTTAATAAAAGAGCAAATTGAGAAGTAATCAAAGCAATCTAATTTAAAAGCTTCTTCAGGGAGAATTGCTAACATCAGATAATTTATGTGATAGTGTTTATTAAAAATAACAAAACTCAATCAACCTTTCGACGGAGACGCCCTGATGATCTGTCGGTATAATTAAGTAATGTGGAAATTAATTAGTAACCGCGGAATGGCTATGAACACAAACAGAGGCTACAGTGAGAGAGTGCTCTCGACGACACGACTCGATGTCAATCAAACAGTCAACTCCGACAGCGATATACCATAAAATTGAAAAAGTCCTTGTGGAGGTGTCGCTAACAACGGGGAGCGAACAATCGCGGCAATAATTTAAACAGAGGAGAAGAGGCCATCGATGGATCAACAAGGTGCGGTGAGCGGTGAGGCGGTGTTCATTAGGCCCACGGCAGTGGCAACCGCCCGACACCGCGCACGCCGCGCCGCAGCCTGGCCCAGCTGCGATACCGTCATTAGCGACATCATTATCATCGTTGTGCAAGCCTGAAAACACGGCTGCATTTCGGATACCAAAACTCCCTGTTCTGCTTCATCACGTACCACTTTCAACAAAAGCCCCGCCATCCATCGAGCACCCACTTGTAGTAACTTGATCACCTACTCCGCGTTCTGATATTTCTGTAGTACAACGATACCCTGCCGGTGGTTGTCAGCCTTAGCACAAACTTCAGCAGATGTACCGGGAATGTACGTTAATGTTGCAAAAAATGAAAACGCCTTAAAAGTGCTACTTAGATATATTCACACAGACAATAGAACCGACAACTACGAAGAGAAGACTAAAGGGGAGAAAGAGGCTGATGGCTGGCAATGCCACAGTTGTCAATGTCTAGTGTTTGCCGGAATAATGATGGCCGAGATGTTATCTTCGCACGGACATTATGCTGGATCAACAAACACTCTGCTATTATTATATTCTGGCCTTGTGCACTGAATCACTCATCACGGCGCGGCGTCCACGTCTCGGCCACTAGCTCTTCCGCTCGGCCATCGCTCTGTGTTAAAACTTCTGTCAAACTCTTGTCAAGAAGACGTTTTAATTTATTTTACAAAGATAAAAATATATTTTATTCTACGGAAGGTATGTTGGTTTGAAAAATTATAACTGAAAAGTGGGTCCTTATTTTGAGAGCAAGCAAATATCCCGGAAAAAACAAACTTAACTGCTTATTTATTTTTTATCAAAGTTCAAAAAAATTAAAACGCCAATATTATTCAGGAAAAACGTCTATAATTTAGTTTACAAGACGCTTAATAAATCTTTTAAAGAGGAAAGCAAATACAGGCGACATTCCTGCAGTGATTACGTCATGATATCGTATTACAACAGTGCTATAATATAAAAATTAATTTAACAAAACGAAAAAAGTTCAATGCAAATGTGGTTTTAGAATAGAAAGGGAACTGACAGAACGGAGTGAGTATCGATTGAGAGGGGTTACGCCACTATTATTATATTATATGGCCAGATGCACATAATCCGATGTTGATCCAAACGATGAGTAACGAGGGAGGAGCCCGTGCAGTTTACCGGACAATGTCGAAGGGGTGAAGAAGATACATGTGCGCCGTGCAACCGAACTCTAAAATAAGTGTACTATTCGAATAACTGAAATGTGAAAATGTTTGAATGACGGTACTCTTGTAGAGTTTTCATTTCGAGTGCCGCTTTGATAAGAGAACAAACAATTGGAAAATAATTTACTGGAACGGTTTCCGCCCGTTGGAAACGACCGAGGGAAACGTTTTTAAAAGCGTATCGAAGCTAAATTAACAATATCGGAGTAAACAATAATTTGTGAACCGTCGGTCGTGATGAAAGATCAGAACAATTACAATTAGATTTTTTTGTAGAGGCGTTATTTATGAACGGAACGTCAAGTGAGGACGAGAGCCGACACACCGGAGGAACACGACGATATAAAAGAGAAATCAAATGGCAGTTCCATATCGCATAAAACAGAGGACGCTTTGTTTTATTTACGATTTAAAACTAGATGAATCGAGTTACAAGTGAATGGGGAGCGTAACGCAATTTGTCAGTGTGCTGCAGCTCGGCGAAATACAACTAGCAACCGGTTTTGTTCCCGGCGAAAACTAATTGAAAAAGCAATACAGCAATTGTACACAATAATTTAGTATGCGAAGGTCGATTTCATTGTCTGCAGAGCGACAGGGCCGAGCGGTGTAGAGAATCCGCAGTACGCTAGGAGTAATGCCGTAGAAATCGAATGACCGGGTGTTCGTGATCGGTGACTAATTTATACTCGCGAGCGCGGTACACACTCGCGGAGAAAACCCAATTTTAGGGAGCGTTATAGGTGTACAACAGAATTACATTTTTATACGAGTGGAAGGTGCGGGGAAATGAAGAATACGATGAAAAACCTCGTCCGTTTGAATTATTTAAATGTAATAGTAGGCGCAAGTCTATACATAACATTTTGAAACAGAGCGAGCGGGCGGCTCGCGGCTCGTTCCCTTGGCGGAACTAAAGTTTTCCCCTTCCTGTCGAGCGTTGCCCTGCCTCACTGCTACGGGCTTTATCATTATTTTACCGTATCACTTTTGTTGGCTACATCATGTATGAATGCGGAGGAAACGTTACAATCGGCGATCGCAATTGTGTCGGCTCGCTTGAATAATTGGACCGCGATCAATATTAATGGTTTAATTAGTGTAGGTGCCGTACAGAACACGGGTCTTAGTGGGATTGATCTTTGGTCGCTCACATATTGATCACTGCCTGCTTCTTGAATATTTCACTACTTTCCACTTTTACCGTCCAATTGAAAAGTATTGCTTTACCTGCCCGTTAATATTTAATGCCCGGGGAGTATATCGTCGACAAACACACACCCTAGATATGCTCTTATTTCATTATCTATCCAATATCCACTTTTCATTCCAATTTCTCTCTCGTTTTTAAAACAAATTATTCCCTTTCCGCGTACAGCCTTTGATTAACGATGCAATTCCCAAACAAACGTTTCCAAAAAATACAATATTTCCCGAGTAACTGACTAATCAAACTGAAAACCGTTCAAGAAACGAAAATGTACAGTACATGTATGAAAGTTAAATAACAAATATTTTATTGACAAAATAATAACTAGCCATATTATTAATGTAGTCATATTCATAATATATAAATTAAGTTTCATGCAAAATTTCAAGTTTATAGGTTAGTTCGTTTTTGATATATAGTGTGGATATACAGACAGATTTACAAACAGAGAGAAATGATATTTTTTGCAGCTTCAGGGTGATGCTAATGTTTAGCCAATTATTATTCTTTGTAATGCGACAGAAACGATCATGAGCTACCAATTGACTTGAGTTCACAATTCCAACCATATTAAAAATCTAATTAAAATACTATTATATCTCTTACAAATGTTAAGACAATAAAAGCCATCTCGTAATACATGATGGCAGTAAAAGACCGAATATTATGCAGTGCAAAACGATATGATATTAGTAGTGGAACACGGACTTCCTGTCTCAGCCTTCACAAACCACAAAATTGATTGGTAACGACACCGAGCAAACACGGCCAGCTAGACCAACATTGACTAGTTACTACTGGCAGAGTGTCTACCGATTATGTGGGATCTTATCCCGTGGAGAGGTAGAGGGGTCACCAGTCTACTGCTGCCTGCTGATGTTGCCGACAGTTATCAACAACTCGCATGATCGGACACATTACAACGATGTAAGCAACCAGTGTGCGGAACAATAACACGACCAGCTAGACCAACATTGACTAGTTATTACTGGCAGAGTGTCTACCGATTATGTGGGATCTTATCCCGTGGAGAGGTAGAGGGGTCACCAGTCTACTGCTGCCTGCTGCTGTTGCCGACAGTTATCAACAACTCGCATGATCGGACACATTACAACGATGTAAGCAACCAGTGTGCGGAACAATAACACGACCAGCTAGACCAACATTGACTAGTTATTACTGGCAGGGTGTCTACCGATTATGTGGGATCTTATCCCGTGGAGAGGTAGAGGGGTCACCAGTCTACTGCTGCCTGCTGCTGTTGCCGACAGTTATCAACAATTCGCATGATCGGACACATTACAACGATGTAAGCAACCAGTGTGCGGAACAATAACACGACCAGCTAGACCAACATTGACTAGTTACTTACTGGCGGTGGGAGATAAGGGTATTTTGTGGTATTGATATTCTGCATTTATAAAACAAAATGGTGGTGACAGATTTTGTTATGTTCAGTTTAGTTATAGGAGCAAAATTCTATCATAGGGCTTTTACAAATACATTATTTGAAAAGTTATTGTTTAAGTACTCAACATCGAATATAGTTTTTGTTACCTACAACTTGGCCGAATAATATTGTTCAATTTCTTTTTGCACTAGAAAAGGAAGAAAAATAAAAATTAATTTCTGACAAAAGTAGATTATAGCGATATAAATATCTAAACAGATTCAAGTTCGTAAAATGAACATTCTTAACTAACTGAATATATCGTGTAGATATAATGCAATGTTTAGTGTAGAGCAGGTAATCTGCAGTGAAAGAGTTGACCGGACCGGACAGGTGTCAGTCAGCGGACAATGAGGGGGCGGCACCAAGACGGATTGTAACACGACGACACGGCACAGCGCGGCGCGGGGCGGTCACAATGCGCTCATAAAATAGCGAGAGATTCAGTGCCAACACAGTCTGTTTGAGCGTCTCCAGGTAATTGCGAATGTACAAAGAGAGGGTGAACTACGAATTGCAAATGGCGAAGTAAACAACGCCCCTATAAATAATTTCAACAAGGTACGCGGCCACAAAAGAATGCCAACAATTCGTCGATAGGTAAAGCCGGAGGATATTAAAGACGGTGGAAGGCGCGTCCATAATTCAAACATCGCCGGTTTACTGCTATAGATTACCGACTACAATAGACTCGCGGGCTCGCATATATACATAATACATTAGACTACATATATAGCGGCAGTGTCTCCGAACGAGCGTGCGATACATTATAGAGAATGTAGACATTAGGCGAGCGTCAGCCTAAACAGAATATGGGAGCGTTTCCCATCAACGTGATTAATGTTTTGCATAATGAGCGACTGTCTCCGGTCACCCTCTTCAAATTCAAATAGGCCTCTTCCACCCTCCTCGCCCGTCGCCAAGATTTAAACAATCACCTCTCACCCTAAGGCAGCCCTTTGTCTCGCGCAGTTTGCACCACACTTTCGGCAACACCTGTACACACACAACACACAACTCTCACATGCACACACACACACACACACACACACACACACACACACACACACACACACACAGATATATAAATATATAGACAAGTCGAGTCGGGCGTTTCTTCCATCTTTCAATTCTAGAATCAATATCACATTTAGAACTGACTTGTAAACTTTTCCATTTTAGAATGATGAATCCACAATACGGTTATACAAATGTATCCACCTATTTAATGGATATTAAAACATTGTCGATTTTTACCGGATTTATTGTAACGCATTTGCTCCCGGATATGGAATTAAACATAACTTATCAGCATAAAACCTCTATTCATTATTTGCAGGGAAAACGTGCTGGCAAAAAACCTCTCTGAATAATGAAAAGAGCGTTTTCCTAAATAAATAATCAAAACGAATCGCTGGTCGTTAATCAGTCTAATAACGTCGCTTCCGTTCAAACATTTGTCGCGGAAATGACGTAAAAAGTAATGATATACAGCGACACACTGGAAACACAAATAATAAAGTAAAAGCCGGAGAGGAGTGGAGAGGGTTATCCGTTACCTGATATAAAACAATATTTGCGAATCGAGTGTTGGGCTCAGTTTCATCAGTCGGCCGCCAAATTATATTCGAACAGAACAGAACAGAATGTACACTACTTACTTACATAATGTCGGCACTCACTCGCAGCAAACTCTGGCTTCCAGGCCGAGCCGGCTCCGCAAACATTTCATCACATTACCATATCATCCCGCTGGTGCTGCTGTCAGCCTTGCTGAGGATCTTCACGAGAACTTCACCAGGATACTTTACCAAACATTTCATCACATTACTATATAATCCTATTGGTGCTGCTATCAGCCTTGCTGAGGATCTTCACGAGAACTTCACCAGGATAATTTACCAAACATTTCATCACATTACTGTATAATCCTGCTGGTGCTGCTATCAGCCTTGCTGAGGATCTTCACGAGAACTTCATCAGGATAATTTACCAAACATTTCATCACATTACCATATCATCCCGCTGGTGCTGCTGTCAGCCTTGCTGAGGATCTTCACGAGAAACTTCACCAGGATACTTCACCAAACGTTTCATCATATTAATTTATAATCCTGCTGGTGCTGCTGTCAGCCTTGCTGATAGTCTTCACGAGAACTTCACCAGGATAATTTACCAAACATGTCATCATATTACTGTATAATCCTGCTGGTGCTGCTATCAGCCTTGCTGAGGATCTTCACGAGAACTTCACCAGGATAATTTACCAAACATTTCATCACATTACCATATCATCCCGCTGGTGCTGCTGTCAGCCTTGCTGAGGATCTTCACGAGACCTTCACCAGGATACTTCAACATACATTTCATCAAATTGCAGTATAGTCCCGGCGATCTTGCTATCAACCTTAATGAGGATCCCCCCACTGTGAAAGACATTCTCGCTCACTATCCAAAGATGTTCTTACAATTTAGTTCGCCAGTAAACTGAATCAGAATAATACAAAGACATGAACGGATAGAATCGCACGAATCGATATATAAAACCGGAGCTTTGTAGCATTGAACCGGCATAACAATAAATTTAAAAGCCCGAAGTAGTTGGGTCGTAAGCTTTCTTTATATGACAATAACGCAATAAAATATTCCATTAGCAATTACACGCGAGAATAAGTTAATGCCATTATTCTCTTTACGGCATCAAACGAACATTCGGAAACGTTAATTTACTTAGAAGCATAATGCTTTGGATCCTAACTAAATAAGGAATTCTGTAACTTAATAGAGTCGGAGTCTAAGTAACTTTGATCTGGTAGGAGAGGGGAGGGGGGCACACTCTTACTGTCTACAAAATGTTAACTGCAACTCACGGCTGGCAGAAAAGCTCGTGCAACAAACAAAAACACAAACGATGAATTTTTATCTGTTGACATTTACATGATTGCCTCCTATAGCCATTACTCTTTACGACAGTTTTTGTGAATTTGTTTATCGGGTTTATTTACGGGTTCGCGCACAGTGATCACCGACAAGTGTGCATGTGTCTTGCAAAATATATGTTAATCATATGTAGGCTGCAGTCTGCAGAACAGTTTAAAACACAATTATCGAATCCTATGTACACGTTTAGGGACAGATACAAGAGAATACTAAATGCTTATACGAGACCGAAAGAATAAGTGTTTTAAATATTTTTAAAGCGTTAGTTTAATTTCTAAATTGTACAATTTCATTATATTCAAGAAGCAAAGCTAATATAGAACACCTTTTTTATTTAAAATGTAAACTTGCCTATATGAAACACGTTTCAGCATACTTAATTAGATTACGAAAGCACAACGGTAGCTCCATATCTTGCTCAACGAACTCGTTATTTCGTTAAATAAGGCTGTGAGAAATAAATAAACCCTTATCGATCGAGGGGAGGGAGAGGGTGACGGTGTTATATTATAATGTATGGGCGCATATAATTGTACAGCACGGCCGGCCCGATAAGAGACAAAGCGCACAATAACTCGGGCTTAAGAGAGACCATTGTTGGCTGTGTTATTGCCGGAGCAGTGCCACCCCACAACAAAGCTGCTGGGTTCCCGCCGAAACTTCAAACTGGCGAGGTATGTTTACACGTGACCACTGATTAGTTGACTTCAGCGACTCGGGCAGGAAGAGTAATGCAGCTGAAAGACAGTTCATGAGGCGAAAACTCCAAGACGAATAATAACACGATCAAAAACAGAACCACTAAACATTAAACATACGAATTCTAGTAAAACAAAGTGGAATTAAAAGAAATATAATATTGCAAACGCTAAAACAGTAACATCATGTGTAGCACAAGTAGTACGACCAAACTGGGAGGAGTGGAAGCGCAAACTCATTTGTCCGCCAAGTTATTAACAATATCCATAAAGGCGAACCTATTTTTCTGTGATGGCCAATATAAACAGTATAAACAAACACCAATATAAAAAGAGCGCGCGAAAAGTGTGCGACATAAAAACATATTTATGTGTCGGATTTGTATAAAATGAGCGGAGACGGGAAAACATTGTCGCCTCGAATGAGGAAGATCCATTACATGAATATATATACAGGAGGCGTTAATGACCGCTAAAACGGGACAACGTTAAAAATAAAGGTCCATTAAAATACCGTAAAGCCCGCCGGCCATTTTCAAAAAGCAGAGGCACTTGCAGAGCCGTAATAAACAGACGCCATTAAAACTTATCGACAAAACGCATTAAACATTTCCAAACGGACAATAGTAAATTTATAAACAGTACGGGAGCGGGGACGGGGGCGGGAGAGCCATAATGTCGGGAGAATACAGTCGCTTATCAGAGAGTTTCAGGGGTAAAAAACTAAACGGTAATAACGGAATAGTGGCAGAGTCAGATAGGGTATTGAATATCGAACTGTAACAGCAAGTTGAGATAATCCTACAATGTAACAATGTGTCCCCCGTGCGCTCACGCCACGACGCCTATCTTTCTCCGTTAATATATTCATTCTATTAGCAATTAAATGGCATAAATAATATTAATCACACGGTAATATCTGCCTCAGAGGATAAAAATTGGCAACACTTTAAACAAAAAAGCTACTCACATACTTAGCACACTAGTAACATTGAATAATTTATATATATATATATATATATATATATATATATATATATATATACTAATATTTTAACGAAATTACTCACAAATTATTGTCATACAATTGTAGTGTAATTATTATACTAAACAATGCCCTTTTCCAGTACAGGATCTTTGTGTTGTTTCATACTTAAAGGAGCAAATTTAATATTCTGGATGTCAAGCGGAAAAAAAAAACAATAATATTTTTGTTCTACACGGAAAAACGACGTGTATTTTTGTACGTGAATAATCTGAGCGGTGCGCGGTTGCAAAACACGGGAGTGGAGAAGGGATATTCATTTGCACTAGTAAGATAATTGGGAGGAATACATTCTGTGCCAAGAAAACTAATTTAAGAAATAATTAACACCATTACAAGTAAGTAGCACCTTTGGTATAGAGAATCTGGAAACAGCGTTGCGGTTAAGAGAGCTATGTTACGTTGTTGCAGCAGTAAGTTATAGATGCAAGTGACTCTTGGTAGCGGGGTTTTAGCATGAGGAGTGTTCACATAGGAAATTCACATAGGATCATGTAGTTTGTGCGTGATGATGGCGTACTATCCTTTTTAAATATTTTAGTTTATTTATTTTAATACAATTTAGTATTGGTTTTAGGCAGATTTCATACAAATTTATGCAAATAACGCGAGCTTGTGAACACGAAAATTATCGTAATTTTTCAAATATTCAGAGTAAACTTAAAAAAGCAGTCCTTTGGACGTTTTTAAGCCATAAAAGTTTCAAGATGGCAGCCATTCGAATTCGAGCAAAAATATTACCTACACTAATTCTTAATAAAGAACCAAAACTATACATTTAAATAATAAACCATTATAAACATCCCTCCTCTTGAAATCTTAAGACGTATCGAAAAAATGGCGGCCATAAAGAGTTGAGGAAAATTTTCATCCCGCCTAATTCCAAACATACACCCAAAATTATACATTTAAAAAAATTTTCAACCCGCTTAACTCCCAACATACACCCAAAATTATATATATATATTTTTTTTAAATTTTCAACCCGCTTAACTCCCAACATACACCCAAAATTGTAAATTTTTTTTATTTTCAACCCGCTTAACTCCCAACATACACCCAAAATTATACATTTTTTTAAATTTTCAACCCGCTTAACTCCCAACATACACCCAAAATTATACATTTTAAAATTTTCAACCCGCTTAACTCCCAACATACACCCAAAATTATACATTTTTTTAAAAATTTTCAACCCGCCTAATTCCAAACATACACCCAAAATTATACATTTTTTTTTTAAAAATTTTCAACCCGCTTAACTCCCAACATACACCCAAAATTGTACATTTTTTTTATTTTCAACCCGCCTAATTCTCAACATACACCCAAAAATTATACATTTTTTTTTAAAATTTTCAACCCGCTTAACTCCCAACATACACCCAAAATTGTACATTTTTTTTATTTTCAACACGCTCAACTCCCAACATACACCCAAAATTATACATTTTTTTTAATTTTCAACCCGCTTAACTCCCAACATACACCCAAAATTATACATTTAAAAAAATTTTCAACCCGCCTAATTCTCAACATACAGCCAAAATTATACATTTTAAAAGTATATTAAGTGATTATAAACAACTTTTATTCTTTCAAGCCAGTCTTAACCATGAAGACAATCTAAGATGGCGGTCGTATTTGGGTAAAAATGTTATTTCGGTAGTTCCAAAACACAAATTTACACTATTCGTATAACGGATAAGCAATTTAAAGTAACATTTATTCTTACTTATTTTTCGATAGCTTATGGATTCTGGATGGTGGCCGTTTAAAACTCTAGCAGTATACAGGTATAACATGTTTTGGGGTAAACATAAATCATTTCGGAATAATTGTAACTTAATGAAGTGTACGTTTTTTACAAAGAAATTTATAAGCTTAAATTGTAACGTTTTAAGATTATGAAGTTTCTAAATGTTTGAAAGTGTTCCGATTATATTGAGAGTTGTTGTCTTATAAATGTCGTGTAAATTAATATATAAACTAATAATGCATTTTCAGTTTGACATTCAGATATTCCAGCCACATGTGAAATCTATCTTTACGAGATACTTCTATTGTTTGTGGTGTTTTATGTTTATCCCAGAAGAAAGAAAAAGTCAGAACTCTCGATACGCAGTGCGATACGAGGGCCAGGCCTAGTACTACCCATGGCACTGGTAAGGACGTCTAGCTTGGAGGACTGCCTTTGCTGTCTATACTACATTCAGTTTTCAATAGTGGGGGAGAAAATGAAATAGAAGCAACCGAGTATTAGGTAAAGAAGTGCGCTTCACCTCTGTAGCGAGTTATGAACAATTCACTCCTAATCGTCAGACATTGTGAGATCGGACCGGCTCACAATTTGACGTCGGAAAGCAATAAAATGACGAGATGAGAGTTTTATTCGTTACTTTCCATATTAAAGCGGTCGAGTTCATTATTATAAAGCCCCGACACAATAAATAGCGGTTTATGAGTCGAGTGCCGGCCGTGCCGTATTGTTATTGTATTTGCATGGCTGTGTCGGGACAAGGCAGAGAGCGCCAGAGCCAGACACACGCTATTGCCTTACCAGGGATCACGACGCTGCCAATTAGAAGGTTGATGTATGTGCGCCCGATCCGTCTCCTGTAGCGGAACACCGCGCAGTACTTTGTTACCGGTCAGGTACTGTGACATACAAACCGTCATTATTTACGAATCTTTGGTAGTTACGTGAAATCAGAAACAGATCAATCATGTAAAGGGCGATATTCCTAAGTGGAAAGCTGATAGTGTACTGATGATCCTGCATGGGCAGCTGATAGTGTAGTGATACTCCTAACTGGACAGCTGATAGTGCATTGATACTCCTATCTGGACAGCTGATAGTGCACTGATAATCCTGCATGAGCAGCTGATGGTGTAGTGATATTCCTCCCTGGACAGCTGATAGTGTAATGATGCTCCTCCCTGGACAGCTGATAGTGTAGAGATACGCCCCCCTGGACAGCTGATAGAGTACTGATAGTCCTTGATAATCCTGCATGGGCAGATGATAGTGTAGTGATACTCCTCCGGTAGTGTAATGATACTCCTCCCTGGACAGCTGATAGTGTAGAGATACTTCCCCCTAGGCAGCTGATATTGTACTGATATCCCTCCGGTAGTGTAGTGATACTGCTCCCCGGACAGCTGATAGTGTACTGATAATCCTGCATGGGCAGATGATAGTGTAGTGATACTCCTCCGGTAGTGTAATGATATTCCTCCCTAGACAGCTGATAGTGTACTGATATCCCTCCGGTAGTGTAGTGATACTCCTTCCCGGACAGCTGATAGTGTACTGATAATCCTGCATGGGCAGATGATAGTGTAGTGATACTCCTCCGGTAGTGTAATGATACTCCTCCCTGGACAGCTGATAGTGTAGAGATACTCCCCCTTAGGCAGCTGATAGTGTACTGATATCCCTCTGGTATGTAGTGATACCCCTCTCTGGACAGCTGGTAGTGTGATTGACATCGATACGATACATCGGACTGTATAGAATATTTTGAGAATATAACCCTTACTCTCCCTCTCTGGGACCGGGACGTCGTACTGCACAACCGCAACGACCACGACGATTAAATGGGTAGACAAACGGTCGTACTTTTTGTACGGGTCCTAATTGCGTAAACGAGTGGTGGCGAGTTAGTTAGGCCGTACGCCGACCCTAACGAGACATTTACGGACACATTTATACTTGCCAAATGATAGGCTGCAATGGCCAACAAAACGCAATTAAAGAGAAAAACAAAACATAGTAGGTACAATCGACAATGTGCTCACAGCGGTTTTATTAGCCCGCCGCGCCGAGCCGCGTCGCCGTCCGGCCGCGCGTTATTATTAGGATCGATGCTATACGACTGGCAATAAAATATATAATAAAAATAGTGGGACCAATAAAAGCGCAACAATAATTGGTTTATTACAATAAATTTCAATACGGCGAAATGTGAGTTTATGTTTGAATAATAATGGAGTACATAATAACAGTATGTGGGGGTCGTAAAGTAATGCATATCGTGCGGGGCAAAAACACAATTATTGTCGTTTTTACAGTGTGCTATTATCATTGCGAACCGGTTCGCGGGCAGAGGCGATTCCGATGGGCATAAATAGGAATTAGGACCACCACAAGGCTGGCTGCTCGGAGCTGCGATATGTGCCGTGTCTGTGCGGTGCGGTGTCCGGTCGTCATTAACTGTGATATTCATGCAAGCCTTCGTTCGCACGCTCTACGAGTGCACAACGGCTTCCATTGCTACTTTGATACTTTTTATCCATAACCGAAGAAATAGTACTGCATTTGGCGCTGGAAAACGTTACAAAGGGTATTCAGGACGTAAAATAAATCCTAAGAGATATACAAACTTTAGAACGGGATCGGGCATCACTTACAAGCTTACATCAAAAAGGTGAATAACAGAGAGAAATGTATCAGCGGATCCTAATTCGAAATAAACCACGACGGAACTGTAAATTCGAAAAAGATATTGTTGAATGGCATGTGTGTCACGTTTTATAATTTTTGGCCACGATCCACTCAGTCAGCCGGCAACGGGACGTGCCCAATCAAATGACAATCCGGCGCCCAGATGACGAATGCCCTTCGGCTTATGACATTAAAAATATAGTAATAAATGTTTGGGAGAGTACTGGCCGATTATCATACAATGCCGGTAGACAATGGTGGCTTTGTATTGTAATACGGCGGTATAACAAACAATTCGACCACATTAGAGACTGACGTCGCCAAGGTCGTTCTGGGTCCTTCCTCCGACAGTCCGACATTCAGGCCTGCCTCGTCATATCGGTGGCAATAATACTTCGTGCAGATGGCAGGTACTGTACTTCTAATCTGCTGCATGTATCTCAAGAAAATGACAAACAAAGACAATTACGGCAGATCAGCGAACTCTACAATGTTAGTTAACAAAGAACAATAACAAACTAAAAACTGTATCTACCTCCATGCAGCTGGTAAGTAGACGGTAAATCAGCGAACTGAACAGTTTGTGAGGTAACAAAGAACAACAACAAACGACAAACTGTATCTACCTCCGTGCAGCTGGTAAGTAGACGGTAAATCAGCGAACTGAACAGTTTGTGAGGTACCAAAGAACAATAACAAACGACAAACTGTATCTACCTCCGTGCAGCTGGTAAGTAGACGGTAGATCAGCGAACTGTACAGTGTGTGAGTTAACAAAGAACAATAAGATACGACAAACTGTATCTACCTCCGTGCAGCTGGTAAGTAGACGGTAGATCAGCGAACTGAACAGTTTGTGAGGTAACAAAGAACAATAACAAACGACAAACTGTATCTACCTCCGTGCAGCTGGTAGACGGTAGATCAGCGAACACTGAACAGTTTGTGAGGTAACAAAGAACAATAACAAACGACAAACTGTATCTACCTCCGTGCAGCTGGTAAGTAGACGGTAGATCAGCGAACTGAACAGTTTGTGAGGTAACAAAGAACAATAACAAACGACAAACTGTATCTACCTCCGTGCAGCTGGTAAGTAGACGGTAAATCAGCGAACTGAACAGTTTGTGAGGTAACAAAGAACAATAACAAACGACAAACTGTATCTACCTCCGTGCAGCTGGTAAGTAGACGGTAGATCAGCGAACTGAACAGTTTGTGAGGTAACAAAGAACAATAACAAACGACAAACTGTATCTACCTCCGTGCAGCTGGTAAGTAGACGGTAGATCAGCGAACTGAACAGTGTGTGAGTTAACAAATAACAATAATATAGGACAAACTGTATCTACCTCCGTGCAGCTGGTAAGTAGACGGTAGATCAACGAACTGTACATTGAGCGAGTGTAGACCTCTACATCATGGAAAGCAAGGACAATAAGGTCTCTTGCTGCTCCCCCTTCCTCCCTTCACCTTCTCGAAGGTACCATTGAATATTCCATTTTGTATTTTGCTCTTTGTTTGTTGCTTTATGGCCTATTCTTGCTGGCATATATTATTTATATACTCGCCATTAAATGCCGGGGATATTAATTTGCCTACATTCTAGGAACGCTTGCATTATTTACAGTGTTTACGATGCTGCGGCCATTGTGTGCTCGTGGAGCCAAGTCTTGCGTTATGCGTGCTTTCAGAATAACGCAAACGCGCGTTTCTGTTCAACTTTATTATGTACACAACTGAATTGTCAGATACCTTTTTATGCACATAATTTATCCTTGCATTAAAACGATGATGAAGGATATGTCAGTATAATTATTGCTACAATCTCTAGTAATCTTAGGAAACCTCGAAACATCTTTTCTTGCTCGCTTGTATTTACGACGACATAGTTACTGGATTAATATATAGAGAGGGGAAAAATTAAAGAACCGAAACAATGGATACGCTGACAGATATAATGTCGGAGAACAATAGTAAGATGAATCGACAAAGTGTGTTTACAATAGCAATAAAAGCGGTAATGTCCATGTCCACGACCTACATAGAGGAGGTGAGGAGCAGCGGACACAGCGACACGGCAACACGACTCGACACATTCCGACACAAATTAGTACACCACTTGAGAAACTACTCACCTGTCACCTGACCGGTGTCGGCCAATCCTGGTCAGGCACTATACATCAACTTTATACATTTCACTATCCTTCCAATATGTAACAATAATTAAAAACATCTTTCAAGTATTATTCAAGAAATACAAATTTCCAAGGGGTAGAGTACAATAAGTGGACATGGTTTTTATATCGAAATTATCAAACTATATTTAATTATTATATCCATAGATATAATCAACCAATAATAATTCATTTAAAAATAACTAAACTATCTGCAAACTCTAAACACAATTTGTTCTATAAGCAACTTCTTTTAAATAAAAAGATATTTAACTTTAGAAAACTATACAAAATAACAGCAAAAGATTATTTACTGTCTTTCTTGGATTCAAGATGTTTGTTTTGTTATTACGTCGCTATTATTTAAATGATATTTTTCCTGTCACCTGTCAATGTTATTGTTTAAACTATTCCTATTAATTTGAAACGTGAGACTATAATTTAATATTTTAGATATGTTGATATCGATTGATAAGCGATATTGTAATAAGCGATATAAAAACCGGATCCGCTTATCGTACGCTGCTCTATAGAAGTTATGTTCTAGCCGTAATATCGGATTTTTATTTCCATCGGCTAACCCTAAACTTTAAGAATAATTTGTTTTATTCACTGTAGTGTCTTTCATGTTTCAATATAAATTTCTACAACTGTACAAGCAGTAGTCGTTTTCAACGCCATGATAATTTTATTAAATTTTAATATACTATAGCCCTAAATTTTGTACCTTTAAAGCCGTGAGAATTGTTGAGTGGATTTTTTCACAAATATCGATTTCAAAGGATCGAGGGCAACTATAAAATCATTTCTCTTCAACTGTCCAATTTTATACGGATATTACTCTGAATAACATCTGCTTAGTCATGACTATAATAATTTATATTATTTGTCTTTCGTGTAAATGGTTACATAGCATCTAACGTATATCAGGTTTGTACACAGACAATGCGCAAATTCCTGACAAGAGTTCACACGAAATGTATTAAACTTATTAGATTCATACAAACAACATCAATTATGAGGATTTCTCTTCTGAATGTTACATCATATAATGCACGAACAAAGCGGTGGAGAACGTCCGTGGGAGTTGTAGACACATGTGTAGTCTATAAAATTGACATATACACGCTTTATAATAACGTTAACACTCGGGATGAAAGGATTTCCCTGGCTTTTACGGCGGTCAGAAAAAACTCGGAGAATGCGTCGAATCGGGAACAGCTTTATAGAACAAGTAAACAAACAGTTATAATAACAACTACAGAACTGACTAACATGTTCTTAGCACCCGCTGTCGGCTCAAGAAAAACAAAGCAATTTGTTGTTATAAAAATGGCCGCATCGGGGACGGGAGTGGGGGGGGGCGTCTGGATTTAAAATCCAGCTGTGTTTAGGAGCCAGATGGTTTATGTTGAACGACAAAAACATATTGATAAAATATTTTGTAAACACAGGCAGAAGGGGGAGATGTGAGCCATTCGTATTCACGTACATAAACATGTCAAACACGTGTTTATTTGAACGTCCGCTACGAATGCATTTGCTGATAACTAAAGTCTTTTATTATTTTCGTCCTGTGTTTATTATTGCCCCAATATATTTAATTGCGTTATTTTTATAGGTGGTCTCTGTTGTGTTTGCTCCTGCCCCGTTGTGTGTGGGTACGACCCAAATAAACGTTTGGTGACTCCACGAGAAAGATTAAACCCGCTAACAAATCTTTGCTTCGACCGTCCGCCCACACGGATTTGTGCTTGTGGTGGTGTAGTGGTAGTAAGTGTCTACTGTCGTGTTTCTACATACAAATTACGATACACGTACTGTCGACAACTATTTGACTCATTAAGAACATACGTTTCTCCAATATTAATACCCAATATTTTAAATAGAACTAGTTGCAAAATGACGGCAGAATTACAACTTTAATGTTAAAAACGACAAAACCGAAAAAAGTTACAAAACATTTGGTGGTAATGTTGCTTTTTGTTATGATCGTATACAAATTAGTTACGAACCATTGTTTCACTGGTTTTGTTCTTCCGTATAAAATATTCTGTAGGAATCTGCATAGAATTAATGGATTTAATAAAGTTAATGTTAAGGGTAAAAATTAATTTTATTACTTGAAACAGACCTAAACATATAAACTAACATTCGGTCTTTTTGGAACACTTCTGCCTATAACATTTTCTATTAAATTTCTTTGTAAATTTCTAATGTAATTGAGTAACACGCGCACAAACACAGACACCATTAGATTTTTATATAACAGTATAGATATAGAAGTATAGATTTCTATAATAAAATTATATACTAATGAGGATAGCAATGACACAGAAGACTACGTTAAGTGAAATAGAATTTCCCCGAAACACGGGAGTGTGATAAATTAAACTTAATAACAAGATACAAACTGTAGAGGAAAATGTTTACAACGATTCCGAGTTATTTATTAACCAATTACTTTTAAAATATGGCAAGTATTAAAAAGTGACAGTAATTAGACTTATAACAAACTGGCGTTCCAAATATATTCAGCAGTAATTTAATGACTAGTTAAAATTGCGACATGATGACGTAATGCACACACACACTAACGTAACTGGGTTTAAATAGCGTGTTTAAAATAGCTCCAAATAATAAAATAGCTTCATTCCTGTTAACAACAGTCATTACTAGAAAACTAACCCTTGTTCCTAGTTATTGGATGTTATGGAAGTATACAATATTTCTTTGCGAGTGTGTCCCGCGAAGAAGTTTACACATTTAAGCTTCCATGACATGTCCATTTACTGGCCGATTATTTTTTTAATTTTCTTAACTTAAAACTGTCTCGTATTTGCAGAAGAGAAATTTTGGTGGACGGAAAAATATCTAAAACCAATTTCTTATATTGTTTTATACAAATTTTTTTTAAGTAAATACAATTGCATTGATAGCACAACCAATTTAATTACACAAAACCATACACAGCGACGCAGTTGGAAATAACGATAAACAAATACTCGTACGCTTGGTTCCGTGGTACCGCAAAAGTCGATCTTCGATAACGCTCATTATTTCAAACATGAGAGAGTTGAAGATCTTACACATGATACTTGATATTCTATTTGAAAAGTGAGTAGAGATTCAAAGCAATCAGCCACTAAGTGAGTATGCTATGTAAACCTCTACGTGGGACACACAGCATACAATATTTCGCTCCAATACGAAACATGTTTCATGCAATCTGCGCATATTAAAAGTATAAACAATTAATCCTGCCAAGAAAAGATAGAAAAATACTACTTAACTATAGTGTAATCCTGAAGTATAAATACAAAATGTAAAGGCAATGATAAAAGTCATCGCTCTGTCGCATACTGGAAGATTTTGTAGTAAATCAATCAAAATCTTCACAGATAAGAGGTACATTAAGAGCCGTAGTATAAAAACAAATATGGTTTTACAACCTTAATTTTGGATTTAAAAGTATGGAAGATGCTTTATAATATTTTTTTTTATATAGAGGATTTTTATTGAGTGCAATGAAATAAAAAGGTGTTTATGAACAATCGAGAACACTGATAAACATTAGGCAGCGATTGGATGGATATATGAGGTGAAAAACATCCGATCATTCTACGACCACCAATTTAATGCGGAACGTATTATTATTGTTAAGACGCTAAAATCATGATGTGCGCCAGTACATCCTCACAAAAGACAGACGAGTTTGAGTATTCACAGTTCTTTGTTTCATCAGTTAAAAAATCTTTATTTCTACAATATATTATAGCAAATACATATTGTCAAGTGTTTAATAGTGCACTAATTTGTTTCGCTAAAATAAACTGACAATAAATTGGTATAAATGTGACAATTTTCAAAATAAAATCCGAAACCAAAAATTAGGAATAAATATTGTTTAATTAGTCTGCTCCAAAACACGTTAACATAATATTCAACATGAAAGGCGAATAATATTGAAACCTGAAAGCAGATTTATCAATAAAGTTTATACAATGGGGAGAAATATGGATATATAATCACAACGCGAACCCCGATTTTCGCTTCCTCATTCTCCACTTTAAAGATCCTTTGACTGTGGAATGGACACTCTCCGATATCTCGAGCCCAGACACATCGAATAATGCCGGCCGGTACCGTGTGGCAGAACAACGCGGCAGACTGTAGAGCTCACTAATGAAGGCTCATCTTGCAGCGCACACATTGTACGGTATGCTTTATGATTAATCATTGCACATAATGTGTCTGATGCCAGCCCGGCAGTCTTCTAATGGCATTCGATAAAAGGAGAGAAAGAGAAAGGTCCGGCTAAACTTCAATATTTCAAACTGAACGCAGCGCCGCGGCTACGCGCACTGGATTAGGCGTTATAGACCGGGTTCGGGGAAAGCGAGATCGTTGCCTTTTCCGACAGTTCTTGTATTTAACTTATCGCTTCTACACTCTACAGCTACATCTGTTGGCGTTTTAGTAGGGATGTGACTGTGACTGTGAGCTATCTTTGTCCCAGGGGTGGCTCTCCGGCCATGAGATGCCTTTGGGTGCAATTAAAGATTCGTCCAATGAGGTACGGGCGACGTTTTGGCATCCAGAGTTGTTAACGCACTGCATTCTATTCTTCCACCAGCGCGCCGCATACACCACAGTGTGCTGGCTAATGCAGACTAAGGATCTGGAATACTCTAGTTTCAGGCGACAATTCTTGTCCACCAGCTGAACAGTTTCATGCTTCGTTGTTGTAAAATTACCGATTCTCGCTTAACTCTGTTACTGTTGACATGACATGGAAAACGTTACTACTGAAGGGAGTAAGAGTCTAGCGGGCTGACTAACGTTTGATACTGACATACTGTGTGACATGGCTGAGTACGGACATAGCCTTTACTTTAGGAGTCCTTGTTTTATTATTGTTCTTTAGTTTGACGTTCCACGTTATAGTTCACAACCGACATTAAACCACTGGTTCATTACTTTTCCTTTATGTCGATGAAAGAACAAAGGTGTATAAGGAAAAAATAGATATATATATTTATGATGTAAAAGTGTTTTGTTCATATCGTGTCAAAAATTGATTATATGTACATTGATAGTCTATTTCTGTAAAGAGTCATCATCATATTGAACAGTTTTCATAAATCCAGAAATGCACGTTTACGGGCCTATTTCTATGCTTTAAAACTTTATATGTGACGGTACAGGCAAAGATGACAGTATCAAGCCCAAAATTATAACAGATTCGTAGAAGTTCGATTATAAAAATGTGCTACAAAAGATTTGTAATACTCTACAATAACAATATTATAATATTGTTTCTAGCAGTTAGTGAGCCAGACAGTCGATTGTATAAAAACAAACCATGATAAAAGAGACCAGAATGTTTATTTTAACTGTGTTCGATAAGAGCAATAGAAGGCCAAGAGGTTACTGGTGTAAATGGACTGATAACTCATGACTATGAATGAACGGAGTCTTAGTAACGCTGAACCTACAATGAATGAAAACGCATCCTGAGATCTGGAGATGTGAGATTCCAGTATTTATTTAGCACAGGAAGAGCACATAGAATACGTCCATAGAAATATTGCAGGTCTAAACATCGATTAGTAAACTTGAAGAGGCCCAAACGTATTTAAGTGATTCGAGAAAGGTAATATATTTATCTGATGTTTTTAAACTTGTATAACACTTTAATATTATTTGTATACACATTACTTAATGGGTTTTCGAGTGTTCGATTAAAAAAAGATTAGCCATTAAATGGCCTATTATTTTAAACTACTAAATCTTAAACCATAGGTCATGTACACGGTAAGGGGCCCGTAATGGGGTAGCGGACCGCCCGTGGGGTTAGCTACCATTCGATGGGCATGTGCCCGTGTCTCGGCTCCATCCTAGTCTAGCCGACCAGAGGCCATAGACACGGTAAGGGCCCGTAATAGGGTAGCGGACTGCCCGTGGGGTTAGCTACCATTCGATGGGCATGTGCCCGTGTCTCGGCTCCATCCTAGTCTAGCCGACCAGAGGCCATAGACACGGTAAGGGCCCGTAATAGGGTAGCGGACTGCCCGTGGGGTTAGCTACCATTCGATGGGCATGTGCCCGTGTCTCGGCTCCATCCTAGTCTAGCCGACCAGAGGCCATGGACACGGTAAGGGCCCGTAATGGGGTAGCGGACCGCCCGTGGGGTTAGCTACCATTCGATGGGCATGTGCCCGTGTCTCGGCTCCATCCTAGTCTAGCCGACCAGAGGCCATAGACACGGTAAGGGCCCGTAATGGGGTTGCGGACCGCCCGTGGGGTTAGCTACCATTCGATGGGCATGTGCCCGTGTCTCGGCTACATCCTAGTCTAGCCGACCAGAGGCCATAGACACGGTAAGGGCCCGTAATGGGGTAGCGGACCGCCCGTGGGGTTAGCTACCATTCGATGGGCATGTGCCCGTGTCTCGGCTCCATCCTAGTCTAGCCGACCAGAGGCCATAGACACGGTAAGGGCCCGTAATAGGGTAGCGGACCGCCCGTGGGGTTAGCTACCATTCGATGGGCATGTGCCCGTGTCTCGGCTACATCCTAGTCTAGCCGACCAGAGGCCATGGACACGGTAAGGGCCCGTAATGGGGTTGCGGACCGCCCGTGGGGTTAGCTACCATTCGATGGGCATGTGCCCGTGTCTCGGCTCCATCCTAGTCTAGCCGACCAGAGGCCATAGACACGGTAAGGGCCCGTAATGGGGTTGCGGACCGCCCGTGGGGTTAGCTACCATTCGATGGGCATGTGCCCGTGTCTCGGCTACATCCTAGTCTAGCCGACCAGAGGCCATAGACTCGGCAAGGGCCCGTAATGGGGTAGCGGACCGCCCGTGGCGTTAAATAAATACATATTATGCAGTAAATCTATTTCCACATAACGTAGCTATGGTGGGAATGATTGATTCAATTCGGTTGTTGAGTCAGCTCGATTTCACATTCCGCTTTATACAGCGTCTGAAGGATGTTGTCACAGACTCGACTCCTAGAATATTGTTTCACCAAATTATATAGATATGAATGGAAAAAGAGGAAAGATCTGCTTTAACAGACGACACAGCAACTACTGGGTACAGAAACAGTTACGTTTGGTGAATGGTGCACACACGACTACGACTCCAGTACGGACAAGACGAGAGGAGGCACTAAAGAAGGGTGAAGAGAGCAAGTAACAGTTTATCGAGTGTGAACAGTTAGAATGTTCCGAGACATGAATCAGCCATTTTACGTCTCCGGCCCGGCCCGGCCTGTAGCTGCTGCCGTTCATTGTTTGTCTCGTACACCTGCTATATTTAAAATAATGGCCGTGTTTCCCGCCACCGTGTAACTAGTCAACTTCATAAACTAAATATAATTTACACGAACGTGACTTTAACACTAACATTTCGAGTTATTGCTGAGCGCTTACTCTGCCGCTCGCACAGCGTCATTGTCCCTCGAGCACACACGTCAAGTACACGTGTACCACATGCTTACAATACACATTCGGTTCGGCCAGTATACATTTGGCGGGAGGTGGGTCAAGCCGTTCCCGAGCGCTGCTACTACCCCCTCCCCCGCCACCATTTTGGGCTAGGTGTGGAAAGCCTATACAGACGTGAAAACTGTACTTCGTTAACACGTAACACACCAAATGTGTGAATCCTTTTCGTCAATTAAAGCGGGTTTAAGACCGCGTCAGCTTCGGTCAGGGAAACATTCAAATAATGGCATTTAGTGTGCCTCGGTATAACAGTGGTTTTGTGAGACAGGTCCAGCAGTGATGGCGAAAATACAGCCCTACTGTATTCAGTTAGTGAACGAAAACACTAAGTGCACTCCGTTAATAAAATAAGAAAAGTGTTTGGTGAATTCCACAATTTGATGGCAGATTTACAGGGGGATGAAGACGGTATTTTAGACTAACTAAACAATTCGAAGAGTGTTATCGCTTAGAGAGAATGATGTAAAGAGGGAAGACACGAATTACAGGAAATGAATCACAAGCAGAGAATGGCTAACTTTATGCTCGAGTTTGGCATTTTTTAACTACTAAGAACCAGCAAAATCCCGAAGGTATTTTTAGTTAATATCTGCAAAAACATAATGACAATGAGGTATAAAATAAGGAATTTATTAAGGAATTTAGTAAACACTGATTTTTAAGGTTCAAATAACACGGATAACAAGGTTCAGCGACCATCAAAGACACTAAGCGGCGAGGAACTACCGTGGTGGTGTCTGTTGAAGAGATGCCGTGCGCTTGCGCAGCTGAAAACGTTTATGCGGACGTTTGTAAAAATCCTTCAGTGAGCGATTCCAAAACACCCCTCCACTGGACGAATTGTTGCCCAGCGGTTGGACGGATGCCGGTGTGCGGCGACCTTTAAGATTAAAATCAACCCACAGTGCAAACAATGTTGTTGTATAATAGACAAGTAGACATTTCAAACATCAGTGGACCTATCTGCAACCCAATCACCGTTTCACCACGTTACAATATCTAGTTTAGTTTTCCAGACGATCGCCATACGAACAACACTTGATACGATATTTGAGAAATTCATAAGTGGCGAAACCCCGCTTGATCGCGGCTCTTGTCTCATTGCCAGATTTACTTCAATTTTGGAAAACAATTCCAGATGAATAAAATACTTCGATGGCAAGAATCAAATAAATTCCAAGCAATGAATGACTGATCAGATAGATATCCACTATCCCAGCATATGGACAGCAGGTGACAGCCACTCCGGAACCACTTTACTACACGCACAACAACTCCGGCACTTGGAGGGTTAGGCCACATCCGGTTTGGTGCAAGATGCTGCAGTTGTCAAATCTGGTCAGTTGTCAAAATAGGTTATTGTGATATTAGATTGTACCACAAAGTTTAATTGAGTTTTGTGTTAACTGAATTTTAACTCAAAACATTCCGATATGTGTAACTACAAACAATTCACACTGTCCTAAATGGGCATACAATTTTTTAATATTAATGCTACCATGCTTCTATACTTTTATAATATTTAGTTCGTGGTATTTTAACTTTAAAGGTTGTCTACGAATGAAATGTGACGTTTTCGCTCAATTACTGCGCGTTCGAAAATTTGTAACATCGTTAAAGACCGACAACAGGGCGATAGTTTGGCATGTTACTCGACATGTGCTGTCTGGCAGGCCGCGCGCAACGGCCCCGGCCGGCTTAGGACACGGCCACTCACTATTAAATAAATTAGTCTCAAGAGAGGCTCTATCGTTAATAGATATGGAGAGACGGATTCTCAGTAGCTGAGCGTGGCTGCTAGCAGCTAGCTGCGGCATGCATCTCAATGCTTCCCTCCCCGAGCAGCTGGGCCATCAATCGCCGCCAGACATCCTCAGCGGCTGCTGGGTCAACGGCTGGCCGACTCTCCAGTCACCAGTTCTTCCTTCTTTGTTTACCGGACTCTCATAGTTTATCTAATAATTTACGGACTCCACTATAACTCACACGTAGAGAAACGGGCACGACAATAAAATCATTATTCGTATCACATTCATACAGAGTTTAGTTCTGACTGATTTTCTTTATTCTTTCAAGGTCTCTCCACATATTTCTGAGAGACAAAATCTGCATACACTTCTCATGTAACACAGCCACCTGGTAAAATACGTATTTAAAGATAATTCATAGTTGCATTCCGCAAACAACATACAACGTTTACGTTCGACCAAATAAGTATGAATAAAAACATGTATTTAAAAGAAAATTACAAAACGGACAACTTTTTTGAGGTGTGCAAAATACCTTTTTATCCCAAAAATTTAATAAATGATTACATCAAATTTCGGACAATGTAATTCAAAATTTGACAGACATTTAATTTGTTCCTGATTTTTTTTCTTTTTAAACCTCTGTGGGACGGCTAGGGCAGATAATCGAAGTCAGCTTCTCTGGCCTGCCAACGAAGGTATTTACTTAAACGCCTAGCTCTCCTCGCCATCACTTACCGAACATCAACGCCAAGTATATTAACAATAGATTATTAATACATTTTAGAAATAACAATTTACTTATTCTTATCATTAACAGCTCTTAACAATTTTATTCTAATACTAGAATAAAATAATATTGAACTTAAATATTGAAATATACGTTTACATGATATTTAAACTGTTAAATTTTTAAGTTGGATAACAAAACAAAACATTTCTCTAACAAGTCTTTGTCATATTTCGCCACTACTGAAATCTCTCAGTGTTACCCGACAGTACAACCTGGCGGGGGGCCGTGCTCTTGACTTACGAACTGCATAAATATAATACTGCAGTCCAATGTTTTGTAGAAGGTTACAGCTAATTCTCTGGTAAATAAATAAATAGTAAATCATCAAATGAACATCGCAAGCCGCTGTTTGAAATTACCGATAATAGGTTTTGCAGATTGGATAAATTATACAATTCTTTTTAGAATTACACTGATCTAAATTGTCTGGAACAAACGACAGTTCCATATCTGAAGTCAGTTCGTAGCAGGACACAAAACCAGATGGAACAATGAACGAAGAGGAGTGTGATTGGGACTACAGACGACGGGCCGGGCCGAAATTATATACATTACAGAATGCACGGGGGACTGAAACCCAATATTTATTAGAACGGACGAGGCCCGACGTCATATGTCTGTTATTTTTTCATTTTAATTGAACTGCACACTCGGATCTGCCGACAAAAAATACATCAAGGGAGGAGAGCCAATGTAAAAAACGTATCCAATTAATGCGGCCTTATTAAATATTTCATTAGTACGGCTTTTTGCGAAATGATCTCGGCCGACGTAGCCTACGTTTAACGAAATGAAATCGGTCGGAAAATGTTTTATTTATCGGTATCGGTGACGCGCGCTGGGCGGATGGCGGCAATAATGTTGTACTACTGTGTCACACGATCCAATAATATGTTTTGATATATCACTAAGCAGCGCCCCGACCCGGCACCACCGACATTTTTACTACGGTCGGCCCACAAATTGTGTAAAATTTATCTGTATTTATGACATTGTCACTAGTTGAAATATGACTTGTTTGTTATCATTTTGTTGGCGGGGACCGACCCGAAATGAAATAAACTTTAGGCGACAACGTGTCAAAACAGAATGAATTATGTTTAATCACATTTGCGATGAACTGCATTCCCGTCTCATCCTTCATTTCGGTTACACAATGTGCCCTCCTTCACGCCGCCTAAACCCAGTTGACTTTTAGCGTGAGTCTGTGGCAAAACTTACTTTGGATTATGATAACAATGATAGTTATTGTTGTGAAGACAAAAGTTCAAGTCTGTACGTTCACCTACTTACTTATAATAATAAGAATTGATTGTTTATTCTATGTTTAGCCATGTTGAAAAAGTTCATTTCCTTATGTTTTTAATCCTGAACTATTATTATACAACTTGTAATTATACAACTTGTACTTTACGAAGTATTTGAATTTAAAAAAAATATAAATAATAAAAGAAACAATATAAGGAAATAAAAGAAACACTATAAGGAAATAAAAGTAAGAATATAAGGAATAACGGGTATGAAGCTATCTTTACATGGATTAAAAATGTTAATGTATGTGGGGGCGAGGCATTATAAGCCGCTTTCTATAAGTAACGGCCCAAGTAAAATATTCAGCCCGCATTATCTCCACTGTGGACAATAAAACACGATCAAATAATCGTTACAAATAGTGACCTTAATGTGATCGAGCCATTACGTTCTGTGGCCACTAGTACGTAGGTATAATCCTTATCATACTGATAACGGCCATATCTTCACTGTAGACAATAAAACACGATCAAATAATCGTTACAAATAGTGACCTTAATGTGATCGCGCCATTATGTTCTGTGGCCACTAGTACGTAGGTATAATCCTTATCATACTGATAACGGCCATATCTCCACTGTAGACAATAAAACACGATCAAATAATCGTTACAAATAGTGATCTTAATGTGATCGCGCCATTAGGTTATGTGGCCACTAGTACGTAGGTATAATCCTTATCATACTGATAACGGCCATATCTTCACTGTAGACAATAAAACACGATCAAATAATCGTTACAAAATATTTACCTTAATGTGATCGCGCCTTTAGGTTCTGTGGCCACTAGTACGTAGGTATAATCCTTATCATACTGATAACGGCCATATCTTCACTGTAGACAATAAAACACGATCAAATAATCGTTACAAATAGTAACCTTAATGTGATCGCGCCATTAGGTTCTGTGGCCACTAGTACGTAGGTATAATCCTTATCATACTGATAACGGCCATATCTTCACTGTAGACAATAAAACACGATCAAATAATCGTTACAAATAGTGACCTTAATGTGATCGCGCCTTTAGGTTCTGTGGCCACTAGTACGTAGGTATAATCCTTATCATACTGATAACGGCCATATCTTCACTGTAGACAATAAAACACGATCAAATAATCGTTACAAATAGTAACCTTAATGTGATCGCGCCATTAGGTTTTGTGGCCACTAGTACGTAGGTATAATCCTTATCATACTGATAACGGCCATATCTTCACTGTAGACAATAAAACACGATCAAATAATCGTTACAAATATTGACCTTAATGTGATCGCGCCTTTAGGTTCTGTGGCCACTAGTACGTAGGTATAATCCTTATCATACTGATAACGGCCATATCTTCACTGTAGACAATAAAACACGATCAAATAATCGTTACAAATAGTAACCTTAATGTGATCGCGCCATTAGGTTCTGTGGCCACTAGTACGTAGGTATAATCCTTATCATACTGATAACGGCCATATCTTCACTGTAGACAATAAAACACGATCAAATAATCGTTACAAATAGTGACCTTAATGTGATCGCGCCTTTAGGTTCTGTGGCCACTAGTACGTAGGTATAATCCTTATCATACTGATAACGGCCATATCTTCACTGTAGACAATAAAACACGATCAAATAATCGTTACAAATAGTAACCTTAATGTGATCGCGCCATTAGGTTGTGTGGCCACTAGTACGTAGGTATAATCCTTATCATACTGATAACGGCCATATCTTCACTGTAGACAATAAAACACGATCAAATAATCGTTACAAATATTGACCTTAATGTGATCGCGCCTTTAGGTTCTGTGGCCACTAGTACGTAGGTATAATCCTTATCATACTGATAACGGCCATATCTTCACTGTAGACAATAAAACACGATCAAATAATCGTTACAAATAGTAACCTTAATGTGATCGCGCCATTAGGTTCTGTGGCCACTAGTACGTAGGTATACGATAACGGCCATATCTTCACTGTAGACAATAAAACACGATCAAATAATCGTTACAAATAGTGACCTTAATGTGACTTTAGGTTCTGTGGCCACTAGTACGTAGGTATAATCCTATACTGATAACGGCCATATCTTCACTGTAGTAGTAACCTTAATGTGATCGCGCCATTAGGTTGTGTGGCCACTAGTACGTAGGTATAATCCTTATCATACTGATAACGGCCATATCTTCACTGTAGACAATAAAACACGATCAAATAATCGGTACAAATAGTAACCATTAAGTGACCGGAAAACGTGGCAAGGACTGTTACAGAATGCCTTTTTATATCTAAGTAAGTTTTCAATACATCTTTATCTTTTAACTTATATTTTCTAGACCGGGATGACAAGGCGGACTGGGAAATATAACTAATTCGGACAAGAAATGCTTTAACACAGGCAAAACCTGTTGTACAAAGAACAGTCCCATAAACTCTCAACCTCTTACCCATGAACACTAAAATATTTAACCGATGTACTTCTTGTATTTGAAAACTTACACAGTCTTCCACCATATTAAAACAGTGCTTTTACTAAGTAAGCTAAGGTTTTCAATGTGAAATTTTTCGGCAAAGCCGAGATTAACGGGTAGTATTAAATAAAGATAGTATTTAAATAAATTTAAAAGAGATACTTTAACTAGAAGAAATACGTACAAAGGAAAAATATTTAGTTTAAAACATAAATTTTGATAGTAATGTTATTATTTACAATTAGTAGCAAACCATTATCTGTGCTTAGGACTAAGGTTATGAAAGTTAAGTTCAGTTTAATTTAGAGTACGCAATAGGTCAACACGGACACAACTGGTGTAAAAACATACAACTTGTGGCCTATAATAATCACAAGTTAAATCATTCTTTCTTGCGAACATAATGTTCATCCTCGGGTTTGAAATGTCGCTTCTAATAAAGAAAATAAAGAACAACAACTGACGTACAAAGAAGATACTATTTTTTGGTAAGTTTAATACGAGTAGAACGGACGACCCCAAAATTAGTTCCGGCAGTTAGTGAGTACCACGCGATGTCACCACATCTTCAGCTCTATTATCATCGTGTCCCCCGGCAGACTGGAAGGGATATCAATTACATACGCTTCCCGGATAATCCGCCGCTTTAACCGTATCGTTACTGCATTTAAAAACATGCAATTTCCACTATATTAGAGGTTACCGGAGTTGTACACGAGGTTATTTCAGTTTTCCACTAATCTAATTGGGAGCCCCGCCTGGGTGCTGACATACCCTCTTACCACAACCTCAATCTAATTATAAACCACCACAAATAAGACATTCGACTAGGTGACTTTTAAAAATGGCGGACTTACTCAAATACACGGTAACAAGACAAGTAATATACTGATAAAAATTAAACGTAAAACGATTTTTTAATTGTTACCACCACAAAAAAGCTGCAAATGTAGCGAATATTTAAATCACGTACAGCCAGTATATAAAAATGTGCTGGCAATCTCCGACTGCGCTAAACCACACTGTCTAAGAACTTACTTGCTTTGTGTTAAAACTTGTACGTTCTTTAAAGAATAAAACTTAGTTTAGCGTGAAGTAAGGAACACAGACAGCATTTTATACGTTGCAATTGTTGATGCGTGTGAAAAATGTAATTTGCGTTAAAGAGGCTCAGCGTGATATGGCATTCGGCGATGTATTCACGATTATCGCAAAGAGCTGACATATATGCTGCAGTATAGAACAAGATTTGTATATGCTGCACGGATTACTATGTTCTACTTGAAGTGTCTTACTAAATATTAATGTCTACACAACTAGTAAGCTTTAAATTTGAATGGTAGTTCTATGGCGTATGTACTTGAAGTCAACAAACTGTTTTGACAAATGTTATTTAAAAGTATTTAATAATAATTTATAGATTATTTATATGTTAGACTTTCTGGCATGGTATTATTTTATTAACTTTATTGTGTTTATAGTAACTTTTAAGTTCTTAAAACTTAGAATAAAATAAATAAAAACATAGGTTTTGAGATATGCAACTATGTTCTATTTAGTAATAGGCTCCAACACACACATAGGCTTAAGTTTTGAATGAATTGTTCGTAAATAATAGACAAGTTTAGTAACTTTTCGTTAAAAATGCGAGTAAATAAAAACACAAAACTACAAATCTTTTAAAATACTAATCTTTACCAGCCACTTTAGGAAACATAAAATCATCGGAAGGAATGATGAGTGGCAGTGGTAATCAGACTGCAGACTATTTTGTTGAATTACATTCCCCATGATAACGCCATATATTTTCTTTGTACTAGAGATTATTAACGCTTTACTATTGTTGAGTTACCTCATGTGATCTCGGTTAATATCAATCAACACAATATTTATTGATTAAAATCAACAAAACCTATGTTTAGAATGTAACTTTACTTGATCATTCTATTCCCCTTCGCGATTTTACAGAAAGGCAGCTCGGTTTAACAAGATTCTCTTATTGATGAATAGAACTCAAGTGCAGTATTAATTAAACACGTATCATATCCAGAACTACTAATATATTACTGATATTTACAGAACTCATTGAGATTTTAAATTGTAATTTGAAAGAAATTTTCTGATTCGTGGATAACATATAAAAGCGCGTAACAAACTAAGGGAATTTATTAATTTTCCTTTATACGACTACTCTAAATAGCGCAGTGTAGCGGGTACGACGGTTACCGTGAGATAACTTTGGCAATGATTTGTCAAACAATGTCGAGCGTGGCTGCTGCTTGGATGGATGACCGCTGAGCGATCCTGTCCTTGCAAGCCGCCCTCTTACCCACGCCATTGATGGTGGTTCGGAAGTCACCTTGTGTCGCCGTTGTGTAAGAGAGGTTTCTTAGATCTAACATCAAGTAAAAATAAGACTTTACTTTACTTTACTCTTTACTTTTTACTAACAATTTAGAATTTTATTAAAAATTATAACCTTTTAATAATAAACGCATATATCTCTGGTTTTATTAGATTTTTCACTACTGTTATACTTACGATTCACAAAATAAAACCTATGGGAAATTATTGTAAAGAAATATAACTTTATACTTGGTTACGGCGATTATATTACGAATTGATACTTATTATTACTCAGTTTGACACTTGCCCACTGTCTAGTGAGCCCTCCATGTGTAACTGCATCCTTCCGAGCCCGTAGTAACCGTCAAAGAACCACAATGGATAGGAGAGACAGACGCGTGCGAAGGACAAGATCTGCTTTTTGATGGTTAAGACATAAGTTAGGACTCATAGTTAGTTAAGTACTGAATAGCATTTAAACTAAGCGATATGATCACATACATTTGTTAAAAAACGAGTGCTTTCATTTGGAATAATTTATTATAAGACCTTCACAGAGAAAATTATTATATCAATTACCGTTGTAAGTTTTTTTAACGACAAAATCTGTGTACCACAGTAGGGGGTAGTCACTGCCCCTCAAGTGTCAACTGTGAAGCTGCGAGTATGTGAAACCCGTCCACTGCGAGAATCTCGAAGACAGTAGTTCTTTGAGTTTTATATTTTCATATATCCTTTGTGATCAAGTTCATTTGAAGTAGAAAGATGACAACTTTAATTAACGGATTCTTACGGATAATGAACAGTTTATACAATAGTGAACAGCCTTACACTTACGGGGCTATTTATAATGTACCCATAAAAACCAAAATCTTATTATCTGTTCCATTACTGGTAAATTAAAATAAGTTAAAAACTATAAAAAATAAAACAGTTTACAAGTAAGAGCAAAGCTCACCTATTTAAAAGTTCCAAAATCGTAAGAAATCTAAATTTAAAATGTTTACAATATTTCGCGCGAAGGTACATTTATTACTTTGACAACGAGTGATGGCCAAGGTTATGGCATTTCTTGCTAGAGCCAGGGTTAGGTGTTGCGGTTAACGCGCTACTAATTATTATTAGTCTTAGAGAGAGCGGTTTTGTTAGAGCTGATGTATCTCAGATGTAGCACCGGCAAAAACTCATTTCCGATTGTGCTTTTTCATTGTCAGTGTAATAACAATAAAACTTATTACACACCCTATAAAATATGGAGATGACTATTTGTTTGTTAAGCTTTTTGCGGTTTAGAGTCTTGGCACGATCTCTCGCCGTGGAAAAGCGGATCGCCTGTAAAGATGCGTTCACAGATTCGCCTTCATCTTCGCCGCTCCCGCTCACACTGCAATACTGCGAGTATAGCTTCGTTAGCGAGTCGCAACCATACACACAACCATGTGTGGCTAGAATCTGAAGAATATATGTTAAAAATGAGGCCTAAATGAGAGTTGGGTGCCTAAACCAGCATTTTTCGGACAGATTATCCTCTAATCTACAAAAGAACTAGTGAAGAGGCCAAACGCATTTATTTGCAATATTTCTAAGAGCTTTGAACAGATTTCCTGGGTTTCTATTTTGATAGATATATAGACAAAGATTAAACAAGATCTGCATTATAGTTCTAGCTTAACTATTGTTATTGGAAAAATGAAACAAAATTCTCAACTGGTAAGAACTTGCTCTACAACAAGTATTACTGAGACAAAGAACTTGTTTTATTACATCTCGAATGATATACAACATACAGTAGGTCTGCTATGTTATAGATCATCTGTACCGCTGTACGGTCCAACAGAGCCTATTTGGCACCTCACGTTGGAATTGTTACAAATAAATCTACTAAAATAGATTATTTTATAAATTACTCTACTTCACATCAAATTAGTCGGCGTTATAACCTAAGGTGTAAGACAGATAAGGTACCTTTTGCAACATGTCTGTACTATTTCGGTTATTATTTTATACTGTTTTAATCGCATTCCTGAAACGACTCTTTCTAGTTTAATTTATACGACAAACAACAGTATTTTATAAAATGTCAGACAAAAACCACAGTTATTATATTTCGGTTTTCATGTCTTCCAATGTTCCGACTTGACATTCTACATGTGTGGGATTAGTTCACAAGCTGTCGCGTGGCTAGAAATTTACATTAATTAAAATATTTCATTTCGCATACTTCAGATTGGGATTAGAAACAAAAATAGAATTGTAGTTAAGAACTCCGTTAGAATAACTATCATCATATCATAGAATGTTCGCAAATAGTTTTTGTATTCTTATACTAGTTTCTAAATAGCAGTTTCCAAGAATGAAAACACCGCAAGGTATTTACAAATATTAGCAATGCCGTGTAGAATATACTCTAGAAGTGGCATTTGAGTAGTAAAACTGATACTTAAATGTTTCTTTTAATTTAATTTTATAAATAACCAAAATATGGGCCATTTTTCAAATAGGTGGGAAAATAAATCACATCTAAATCTCCTATTTGAAACTCATAGGAGCCCAGTGGATAAACGTTGACCTGTTAAAGGAAAGCTAAAAAGATATTATTTGTTAATACAATTGCCCAAAACACCGTTATAAATACAGACACGTACAAATGTGAAATGTAATAATAGTCAAGTTGATCGCAGACTTTCAAACAAGGAAATGTTAGTTTCGGAACCAAACCATAATCTAAAAAATATTTTGTACAGATATTAATATAACACGAAAGAGACTAAAATTTTAAGTTAAAAATTAAAAATGTAGTTAAAAGTCTCAATGAACGATGAAATTTACAGATACCCGGTTGTAGAAATTTTCGGAATAAATGTTTAACTCCTGAAGTCAACGAAAGTTGTATTATTTAAACATCACTTTCATTTCATTTCCACATTGACCAAAAGGTGTTCTAGGATGGTGCATGCCCAACCATGGAATATAGGTGGGCGTAAATGTTAAGTCAATTTCTGTTTAGTATGATGGCATGTCTATTTGCCCGAAGGACATCTCGAAAATAAAATGAGGTTTATATTTGAAATTTGCATGCACTTCAGCGAATCCTGTCACACAAAAGTGGTGTGGCGTATTACCTTGTTTTAATGTTAGTCAACAAGAAAAAGAAAAATTAATATTACAAAGTATGAGAGGATGCACATTATTTCATTCACATTTTTACACCTTCTAGCACTTACAACTTGAATATATTTAAACTTACAATAGGAAACTTATGGTAGAATATGATCCCTCCATAAACCAATCAAAACCTCACTTGAGGTCCTATGCAAGTACTTACAAATTTAGACTTAGATTATTTTGTTTTTATTCAGTTGATTGTGAAAATGGGTTTCACTATTTTTCTTCCGAACGTTAAAAACTTATGTAGGTATATATAATTTATAATTTGGGGAATTGCAACTTCATTCCTTCCTTGAAAATCTAAAATTTTGGCATTGTAAACGTAGTCGATATTTATAAGTTCTGTTAAAAAGTAATACAAATAAAGCAACTATTAAATGAAAGTGTGCTTACAAGAACGATCAGACTGGGCAAACTTACAAATAGTGTAAAAGTGTAACTTTGATATAACCTGTATTTTAAAAATATATGAATGTAACAACAATATTTGAAACACACATTGAAGGCACACGTATTATTTTAATGAAATTGTGTCAGGGTGAAACCTTTTTGGGTTTCATACGAAGTTTTCAATTTTTCATATGACGTTGTTTGGCGGCAAGAAGACATCACAAATATTCCAAGGGCATATATTAGTCAGCAGATCCCAAAAACAAAATTTGAAGACTATAATATGTTTTAGATTAATGAAATACTTTCATTTATTATAGATTGTGCATTATCACATTTTTTAAGAAACAATTAATTATTTTTAAAGAATTTCCTACCCCTACGGAGAGCTTTACCTCGTCGCATAAGTCTCCTCAGATTTGTAGGATCTTAACTAATTCGGAACAAGTATCAAAAGTTAGCGCTTCAAATAGCATTTCTCATATGCAAATCTTATTTTTAGAGATGTTCAACACCTACGGAGAGTTCTACCTTATTGCATGAGTCATCACAGATTTGCAAGATTTAAATTTATTTTGAAACAAATAACAAAAATTTTCATTTTAAATATTAGAGTAGTCCTTATATGCAAATCTTATTTTTAGAGATGTTCTACACCTACGGAGAATTCTACCTTATCGTATGAGTCATCACAGATTTGCAAGATTTAAATTTCTTTGGAACAAATAACAAAAATTTGCATTTAAATATTAGAGTAGTCCTTATATGCAAATCTTATTTTTAGAGATGTTCTACACCTACGGAGAGTTCTACCTTATCGCATGAGTCATCACAGATTTGCAAGATTTAAATTTCTTTGGAACAAATAACAAAAATTTGCATTTTAAATATTAGAGTAGTCCTTATATGCAAATCTTATTTTTAGAGATGTTCTACACCTACGAAGAGTTCTGCCTTATCGCATGAGTCATCACAGATTTGCAAGATTTAAATTTATTTGGAACAAATTAACAAAAATTTGCATTTTAAATATTAGAGTAGTCCTTATATGCAAATCTTATTTTTAGAGATGTTCTACACCTACGGAGAGTTCTACCTTATCGCATGAGTCATCACAGATTTGCAAGATTTAAATTTATTTGGATCAATTAACAAAAATTTGCATTTTAAATATTAGAGTAGTCCTCATATGCAAATCTTATTTTTAGAGATGTTCTACACCTACGGAGAGTTCTACCTTATCGCATGAGTCATCACAGATTTGCAAGATTTAAATTTATTTGGATCAATTAACAAAAATTTGCATTTTAAATATTAGAGTAGTCCTCATATGCAAATCTTATTTTTAGAGATGTTCTACATCTACGGAGAGTTCTTTCTACCTTATCGCATGAGTCATCACAGATTTGCAAGATTTCAATTTATTTGGAACATATAACAAAAATTTGCATTTTAAATATTAGAGTAGTCCTAATATGCAAATCTTATTATTTTATAGTGATCACATTTTGTTAGCCTAACTGTTATTGTATAATGTAATTTTAAATATCCAATATATAAACAGTAAACATAAAAGTTATATAAAAGTTGTTTTAAACATTATTTGTACAATAATACAAATTATAAATAGGCAGACAATTAAAATGTTGACGTTATGAATATTTATTATACTATTATATTTCTAATTTAAAGGGATGTACTGAAAACAGTTTTCTAATATAAATTTGTAGGTTTAAAAACTATTGCCTTTCTTTTGGAAAAATAGAGATTTTCGCTTAGACAAATTATTGCTTACGAGAAAGTGCACGTCATTATAATCATAAAATAACACCTTATCCTCTTGAACTGATATTAGTAGGATGCAATTTACTGTGTTGTAATCTAGTAAGCGCAATTCAACATATACTCTGTGGACGGCCCTTTCGACTTTGATAAGAACACCGTTACAACTTTAATAAGAAATATGTAGTGCTAACCTTAGTCTAAGAGTATACAATTGGCTTTAATATGAATTTGTACATTTTAATATATTTATATTTTTATACTCTAACCGTATTTCATAATTTGTGCTCCAAAACATATACCTATAAAAAATGTTCTTTCAATAGATAAATGTATATGATTTTGTTTTATGACTTGTACCTTTTACTGGTGTTTAATAAACAAATGTCATATTGTTCTCAATTTTAGAACTCAAAAGGGGTAATCTCTTTTCAACTGATTACAATAATAATTGAGCATTTTTTCTGTGATGGACAAAATTGAGATTCAATTTCAGCTTAATGGTATTACTTGTGAATTATGAATATAATTTTTGAGTTCCAAAATTATCACCAATGGGAACAATAAATAGGACGGTTTTAATTTTCTTAATCCACGATTAACAGTAATTTGCTTATATTATCGATTGATTACATCAAACTTCTGAGGGCTCGCAAATATATTAATGACTATGTTATCGCATTCTCGTTGACAGTAAAATACCGAATTTTACTATATGTAAGATGTCGTATCATTTTACAGGTACAATGTGAACGTCTCGGTAGAAAAACTCTTTCCCGTCATAGCGATAAAGATTTCTTTAATTCCATAGAAACTAGAGTGGATAATATTGTCTATACTGTTCACAAAACATGTAAAAAATTTCAATTTTTGTTAAGAAGGATTATTTTTAATTTAGATTCATAAACCCGATTATGAAATAAAATTTATTGAAATATAGACTACTATTGTATGGAAATTACAATTTAGTATGAATGGTTTCAGACAAGCAGCAAAAATTCCATAAAGAAGGATAGAATCCTAAAAGGCATGTTGAAATCCTTAATGTTTGCCATGTTTACAGTATAAGCAAGTAAAACACAACTTCTCGTGAATGCAATGCAAATTATTTAAATTTAAAATTGAGATACAAATTAATGGGATAGTTCTTGTACTCAGCAGTTTTAGTTCTCTGTGGCGAAGATTGAGTGTATGTATGATGAGGTAACAATCGATTAGTTCACAATGCGGCCTCTGCTATCGGAACGCGCAAAATTTCCAAATAGCAGTTAATGACGGGTAGACTTGCAAGATCTAGAGAGTAGCAGTGGGGCGGAGGACCACATGGTGGGGACTGTGGGTGGAGTTACGGCCATGGGAGGAGGGATCATGCTCCATGGTCAGTTTCTGTTTCCAAAAACAATACCCTTCCATACTCACCGTACCACCCCCTGCCTCGCCCTCTACTGTGTTACTTTCACCGTTCTTCGGCGGCGTCGTGGCCTCTGTAACCCTCGGTACCATGTTACTGCTCTATATGTAACCTCTATATCACCGAGTCTCACTCTCCTACACTTGTTAGACAAAAATATATAAAAATGTCTTTGAGACTAGCCAGAAAATATACGGCTCTGTCACTGACCTCTGTAACACCATACTTGTGGTAACTAAGAAACGAAGAAATAGATCTAATCATTAAGAAATTAGAAAAACTCAAGAAACTATTTTGCAAGAAAAATTAATTACTGTAAAAATATATGTATTATAGAGTTCGCATGGATAAAATCATACTTATTTATATAAACAAATTTATGTTAAGTACAAAAAAGTGCACAATTAATTACCCTATTTATGACACACCAGTGTCTCAGAACAAACAAGTCTGTGTCAGAAGTATAAGATGGCTTGCGTAACAATGATGATTAGTCTGACTGACTAATTTATCAACGCCCACCAGAAACCATGGTATATAAACACGAAATTTGGTACATAGCTTTACATGTTGTCTTTTAAACGCACTAAGGCAGGATTTTAAACACGTTATTAATTGAAAAACTGTTAAATGTAATCAACTGTACAGTTCAAACATTGTAATATGACAGCACAACCATATGAATAAATTAAACAACAGTTTTAAATTTGGTTACATTGAGTCTTGATAGCACAGAGCTTGATAGTAACAATAAGTCTTATTTAAACTTTTTGTAACCACTTTTGAGTACAGAGATCATCCAGATAAGAAAATTAGAAGTTTTAATATAAATATACTTTCAACTGTACGTTATAGAAAATATTACGTATGGAGTGCTTAATCAGTACTGTAAAGACGAAATTACTATTTAACTGTTACTAATGATTTAAATACTGTTGTAAAACAGCATCGCTGTGTTTTTTTTTTACATAAGTATGCATCTAAGAACTATGTATGTATATATGTTCTTGATCGGGAAACGCAGTTCGTTCCAACTGTAAGCGTCCGTGCACCCGCAAAGTCTATAATAAGGGTGATTAGCAATTTCGCCTAGCATCTGAAGCTGTAAACCACGAACACTGACATAATAGGAACCTAGTATAAGTCTTCTTCAGTTTCTAAGCTACATAGAGCACCATAATTTATTACTGAATATCTAAAATTCCTCTATAATGGCCTAAAATAGTTCAATTGTAAATTAAATTTGTTTGAGTTATTCAGTAAAATATCACAGGGTGTTGGAGATAAATTCCAGTTATTTCACGACTACTTATAAAAACTATTTTACTCTCCGACTCCAGAGTCCCCAGAATACTGTTCATTAAACTTAAATCTAAAATGTATCAGGAGATTAGGAGATTGGAATATCTGCTGCGACCATAACTTGTTGTACCTGTTTTCAACAGGAAATTCCCGCGGGAAACTTGCTGTATAGATAACTCATGATGGACGAAATAATGTCAAATATTTGAGTTCAGCATTGTAACCTTTTCTGTTCACACATGTAAAACAGTTTTACTAAATGATCTGTATGTGAGCAGTTGCTGATGACTTATTCACCCCTTCTATATCTATCAAGCTTGGGTTCGGGTCTACGCACCTCAGACCTCAGACCCTCGGGCCTCACACCTCCCTGTACAGCACAATAACACCTGTGAATAACCTGCAAGATCTACCTTTCCCGGGACAGTGTTTAAACAAATTATTGTATATAGTAAAAAACTTTTATTTTACGGATTTTTTTTGTTTTTTGTGCAATTGAAGTGCAAGCACTCCTTTATTATTCATCCCCCTTTGACTGATCAAACAAGACAGAACAGATTGACACTGATTACTAACTCATTACAATTATTTTGCTTTACTAATTATTGTTCCACAACTACTTCTTATAACAAATATTTTAAGTGTATTGCATTTTATATTTTTAGGACTTACCTTTCGCTGGGATTTATTACAAATTTTACATGATAATACGAGTGGCAACAAAACTAGCATGCAGATTAGTGGACTACTAAGTCAGAGAACGTGTAATATAACAATTTATTACAATTAACCAATTATTTTACTGAATACTACATTGGCATATTAGATCATTAGCAACTTACAACTAAAGTTTGGCATGCTCCTACAATATTAGTTATTTTGATGTTTTAATACATAAATAATGTTTAATCATACCAAAAAAGAAATATGGAGGTACCAACAGGTGTATAACAATGAATACACCATCGAAACCGTTATAATTCGTTTCCAATGTACAAAATAAATATACTGTTCTTCTATAAATAATTAAAAATGTTGTTTTAAGGAAATTTTGAGTGCATGACAAGGACAAATCATGATATTATTAGGAGGCGAAAACATGTTTAACCAAATACAAGCTTAATCAAACACTATAAAAAGTGTCTCTTTACTCTTTCACTTTACCATTACGTTACCTCAAATGGACAAACACTTAAAAGGTAAGAAATGTTGTATTAATAGTTGACTTTAATACCATACTTTAATTACGAAATCTATAATGATAAAACTTAATCTGTACATTTAGAAATACTACAGATTCGTATTATACCACAACTGTAAGCCACATTTACCACGTACTTGCTTACTCGCTTTACTCGTGGTGAGGAACCGATCCTACTCAGACGGAAACAAATCAACGGCCCTCCAAAATTAGTTTCCTTCTCCCGGCATTTTATTAAATAGAAAGTGAGGCAATAAAATGTAAACAGAAGCGAGTCGTAAGTTAGTTTGAAAGTACAGTAAGGGCAAAGGTAGCGGCGAGGAGTGGGGCGGGGCTTGGTAAAGCACATGTGCCAGGTCAATAATGTAAAACTACCCCTGCTTCGGCTTCACTCGCACTCACACACACACACACACACCGCTTCCTCCTTACCCTTACCTACTGCACTTTTGGTTTCACTGGTACTATATACACGTGTACACCCTTAGCTTACTTCTTGTCAGATACTACGGTCAGTTAGATAAGTACAAACAACATTTATTCTAGAAAATACATGACGCTACTAATCGAAATAAATGATTCGAGTTTCTTAGTATGAAAACAAAGTAATTTTAAAGATACAATGTCTAGGAGAAAAATATTAAGATAAACCTTAATGATAACGAACAGTGCAAAATAAAATGAAACGAACATAAAAACAATCAGAAAATAACGACGCGACTCAATATTTGATTAAAGAAATTCTATTTATTTAACGAGATTTAATTAAAAACAGCGTCGTTCGAGATCAATGATTGGAAGAAGAAAGCTGCGCCGTCGGGCGGTTTGTTTATCGCTGATAAAAAGAAACATTAAATAACTAATAAGATAAGTCCGTTGAATAAAACTTAATTTAGACGGGCACTCCATTTTATCACAGAAATTATTAACTTTATCTTTATTTTCCCGGTACTCGGGACGCCTGTGCGTGCTATTAAAATTTCGAGGTTATCTCTCCAAACATAACTCACCATGTTTATAGTTATCTCTAGATATTATATGAGAAAAGCTTCTTTGTAGTCTAGGCTATTGCGTAAATTATTTTATTACACAATTTAGGACTAGGCGGTTACCACAGAACATGCACCAGAGAGAACACTGCACTCTACTCACCCGTTCCTCCTCGCGTATCATCTCGGCGATGCCAGGCTTGATCTCCATGTCGTCGGAAGCGGTCTGTGGAGGCGGCGGTGGCGGTAGCGAGAGAGCGGCCATCATGGAGTTAGCGACATTCGGGGTAGAAGGAGCGCTCTGAGGTGTGGGCGGGGGAGGTAGAGAAGACGGGGTCGAAGGAGACGTCGTGACCAATTCGAGGGCCTCCGAGGCGTCTTCCGCGGGGCTCGACGGTTCTAGGGAGGTCCGACGCCGCTTCTTGCCGCCACCGGTAGACAGCCGGTTAGGCGACATGCTCACGTCCTCCAGGGCGGGAGGCTTACCCTCGAGATCGTCGTGCTCGCCGTTCACGTCTGCGAGCCCTCGGACCTTGAGGGTCTCGGCCACCCTGAGGAGAGGGCCGATCTGCTCCTGGGAGACGTTGATCTCTCCCTTGTACATGAACTCTACGACGGCCTTCAGCTCGGGCCACTTGATGTCCTTGAGGATGACGATAGGGTGTTGACAGGGGTTCTCACAGAAGAGGGTCTGGAAGTAAGGACTGCAGGCGGACAGGACCATCTTGTGTGCCTTGACCGAGTGGCCGTCGCAGGCGAGCGTCACATCGACGAAGGACTCGTTCTGGAGAAGCTGGTCGAAAACGTTGGTCAGGTTCGACTGGTAGTTGTTCCAGCGGAGACAGAACTGCTGTGGCGAGCCGGCGCCTCCCCCGGGCCCGTAGTGGTGCATATTGCTGCTGCAACTGCAACACGACACGCGAATGTTACTATCGGGTACACGGACGAGCGACACGACGTTCACGCGACCGAGTCCACCGCTCGAATGGCCAGACTCGGCAGCGCGCGCCCGCCGCTACACGAGGATCCCCCACTACCTCGCGCCAAAAGGTCGACTTTCCCGTGTCACCACCCCCCACCGACAGGCCCCTCCATCGTTTATTTATATAAAATGTACATGTAATACGGGGGTGTGAAATGAGAGGATGTCTTGTATACATTATGTATAACGGCCGGAGAACTATTGATTTATTGATGAGTCGTCAGTACAGTATTTTACATACGACAGGAGGACGCGTATAGGAGGCGACTACTAACTCCTCCCATTGCAACTTGTGATGCACTTTTACACCGCACCTCTTGCACTCTGCTGCAACTCCACTACTCTCCGACCCCTCACCACTCACAACTACGCTCCCACTCGACAACATATCTCGCCCAACTAATTCATTTTGATTATCGGTCTTCACTTTTTATCTTGTAAGAATTATTTTCCTTCCGGATTTAAATATTTAGAATTTGAATAGTACTTTAGGCTACTGTACAAAAAAAAAAAAACAAAAACAAAAACAAAAACAAAAATGAATGACATAAAATCAAATTAAAAATGAATCTAAGTATTAAAAACGCAATAATTTTTAAAATTATTATAAACATATATTAATATTTGTTTTTAAAATGTAAGTGTGTGTGCGTGTGTCTGTGTGTATTTTGCGCATATCTTTAGTATAGCAGTAGTGCATGCATAGTAGACATGCAAAATCATGTAATCAACAAACCGTAAATGCTGCTTTTTTAAAACGTAATTTATGGTTTTATTTTTAAACACAACTAAACATTTTATTTTCTATAAAGAAATAATGAATCTTAACGTTTCAAAATGGAAAATATCGGACTGAAAAAACATATAAGTTAGTGTGATAAGATACAGCTGTGTGGCGGACAGCTGTAGAAGTAGTTGTAGGGGCTACATTTATGCGAACTCCCATAATTTTGGAAAAAATTAAGAACTGTATTTAAAGAACAAAAGGAAATAATTTTTGAGGTTGCCACGAAAGAAAATTACATAACATCATTCTTTTGGTTAAAGTGACTTTTAAAGATATTATAAGGATGTAATTTCTCCCACATTTATATATTATATGAATCAAGAATATGGGGAGAAAGAAACATCAGTAAACATTTAATTAAATTACAACGTGATGGGATTTATTTTCGTGTAGTGCTTGACATGAATATAACCCAACATTGATTCCTAAGGTAGCCTGTGCGAGATACGACTAAGTGTGATGATTGAAATGTTAAAATATAACCCGACACCGACACCTAAGGTAGCCTGTGTGAGATAAGACTAAGTGTGATGGTTGAAATGTTAAAATATAACCCGACACTGACACCTAAGGTAGCCTGTGTGAGATAAGACTAAGTGTGATGGTTGAAATGTTAGAATATAACCCGACACTGACACCTAAGGTAGCCTGTGTGAGATAAGACTAAGTGTGATGGTTGAAATGTTAGAATATAACCCGACACTGACACCTAAGGTAGCCTGTGTGAGATAAGACTAAGTGTGATGGTTGAAATGTTAGACTATAACCCGACACTGACACCTAAGGTAGCCTATGTGAGATAAGACTACATGTGATGGTTGAAATGTTAGAATATAACCCGACACTGACACCTAAGGTAGCCTGTGTGAGATAAGACTAAGTGTGATGGTTGAAATGTTAGACTATAACCCGACACTGACACCTAAGGTAGCCTATGTGAGATAAGACTTTAATAATTATTACGGGCGACTGTGATGCGAGTTTCAGAATTGAATTTACTTATCAAATTATGAACCAAAAAAATTTTGAACGATTCTAGCGTCTACTAAATAGTTACACAACACAAAATCGTACATATAGTAAAACAGTGTAATATACATGCTGAAATACATGTCATTCTAGTGGTACCTCTTATACATTAAACGTTTCAGACAAGAGCATTGAATAAAGTAATACATTATAAGATTTATTGTATTCATAACATATCCTGAAACAAGATAAAACTGAAACAAAACATATATTAGTGCACAAACAATAGCTAAAGATCATTAAATATTGAAACAATTGAGCTAAAGAATTACACAATATTATTCTGTGCGTTTTCTCATTCCTGGTATCCCCCACACTAACACGACTGTCACGATATTTAATTTTCAATTTCTAATGTTCAAGACGAATAAAGTGTTACAATAATATGAATGAATATTAACAACTAAATAAGATCAATTAAACATGAAATAAGATAAACACGCTGGAGATGCACTGTGCTTATTAGGGGACATGTCGGAGTCTGGTGATACGCTCTTCAATATACTCGTAAATATACTCTACAGTATTTGTGGATTGTCTGAAATTAAACTTAGAGTACAACAGCAATACCACCCCTAATCGGTAAATCCAAGATTTGTATAGGCTACTCTAGTAGAACGTTGTTAATCTCAAAGGCTCACCTGCTCGTTTAACTAACATAACATTTTCTACATTGAATCAACAACATCAAAACTTTTCGTGGGCATTAATTATCTTCTTATTAAAATTCTGACACACAACGTTTAGGAAAACACGAAGACTTTTAGAAAGTAAAGAAACTTTAACAACATACAAGAAAGTGTACACGGAATTAAGATAATAACAATTCATGAATAATTATTACGAGAAAAGAAGCTACAATTCCAGGAACGTTACTTAAAGTTGCAAATATTCTGAAATGATTACATTAGTTAAAGAATTATTAAAGATAGATAAAATTATATCAACAATAAAAATAAACATAGTAATCACAACCAGGCATCATACCTTCTACCTGATAATGGATTAAAGTATTATCATTATCTTTTAATAACTAAACAGTTACATAACATATTATATAAAACATATACAGGGATTAGCTTAATAATTTAATTAATATTTACAACAAACAACAGAATATATTGATAGTAATATCAATATAACTTTCATATCACTTGAACAGTCTCGTTGCAATCTTTTGCGTGAAAATATTTTTCTCTCGACTGCAGTCGTGTGTATTATAGGCTAAAAGAATCATAAGGAAATTGTGTAACAGGAGTATATTTTTAATATAGCTGTATAAGTAAATTTTACGCGTTATCACTTAACCTTACATTAAAAGAATAAACTTTATAAATGTCCATGTAAATTTATTTTTCCCTCGCTCCGTGTTTTGCGTGGTACAGAGAGCAATCAGATAATTCATTTCTTATAGTTAATAATTTATCTTAGATAATAATAATAATAATAATCTTGACAACGAGCTGTAGAGGTAGCCAACTTAATTTACCTCATAACTCATGTCGCAAAATTTAACTCATTTATACTCTTATTTATGAGTAGAATTATGAGAGATGTCTCATTTTACATGTATAATTATTTAATACAAATTCACATGCTTCTTAGTTTCTTCGATTACTAGTTTGTTCAGAAAATAGGCTACCTGGTTTATTTTTTTCATTGTGTAAATATAAAATTTATACAGCAAGCTCAAAAGCGTTTGTGTAAATATTAACCATATATCTTTAAAAGGAGAATCTCCTTAAGTGCAACGACCAAAATAAGAGTGTAAAAGAGTGTGATCAATATTCTTCTACAAGATCAGAAAAAGTGATCAAAATCGGCGCTTCAAAATTAATAAAATTATATCATATATCGAATATTATTCTTTTCTTGAACATTTATCTGTATCTTCCAAACAGGCGGTTTTACTGATGCGACTGTCACGACAAGGTTATCTCTATCTTTAATGTCAATGTGGCTCATGGATCATCAAGCAATGCTCCAAGCACATTGTGAGACCTTTGACTCCATTAGTTAATCTATCATTTCACTAAAGTTTTCCCCTCACTCCTAAACATTTAAAAATTAATCCAAATTAAAAAACAGACGACTTCACACCAATAAATAACTATCGACCTGTCTCAACTTTGCTAGCATTTCGCAAAATATTCAGATCATTTTGTTATACCAATGCATCAGTTTCTTAACAAATACAATCGACACTGAAACGAACGATTTGGATTCAGAAAGGGCAAATCGATGGTAGACGCAGTTGTGAGATTCAGATATGATTGTAGAGGCGTTAGAAGGTCTAAATCACTAATTAAGTGCGTTTCTCGATTTACTAAAGCATTCGATTGTGCTGACCATTTCACGCTGCTTAACAAACTGGATTACCATGGCATCTGAGGCGTGTCTCTCTTGTGGCTTAGTTAATTTTTAAACCGCAGATCTCAAGTTGTCCAAATTTCAAACTATACGAATCATGCAGTGAAAATAAGTAAGTTATGGAGTCCCTCAAGGACCCATTCTCAGTCCTGTTCTTTTTCCGGTTCTACGTCAATGACATCACTACCACACGGAAGAATCGTGCAGTATGCTGATGACACGACTCTGTTTCATTGAAACTACAAAATCATTTTTAGAACAAAAACCCTTAGTTGCAGTATTTTAAAACAGTTGTGCCCAGCATTTTTACAGCCTCAAACTAAAAACAAATTATTCAAATTCTAATGTTCTAAATTTTTCTGTGTTTAGACAGAATATGGCCCTGGCATTATTTTGGTTGATGCCATACTAGAAGAAGTCTGTACCTGGAAATTACTTGAAATTTATCTTGATCAAGGTTTGACATGGAAGATTCATATTGAATACATTTGCTCCAAATTAGCCCCAGACATTTAAGTTTTGAGGTCTCTAACCAAATACTGCCAATTACGGTTATGATGATGGCGTATTATGGCTTGATTTATCCCCATTTTACCTACTGACCATTACTGTGTGGCGCATGTGCAAGAAACCAATTATTGAGGGCATTCAAAAAGTGATCCGCATCATTGCAAAACTACAATTCAAAAATTATTGCGAGCCAATGTTCAAAAGATTACAACTGTTGACTTTGCCAAGCGCCTTCATTGTAGGAACAACGTTATAATGTATGTTTAAATGTACCTTGACCAACGGACGGGATATTCACTCGCACGAGACAAGAGGAAGAGAAAACTACCGAACTGGGAGACACAGGACTGTGGTATTTCATAATCGTGTGCCCTCATAGGCAGGAGTTCAGTTTATCAACAGTTACCCAAATAAAATTAACATTTCTTCTACACAACTAGTTTTAAACGCATTTTAGTGCCTAACGCGTTTTATAGCACGAATCACCGTTCACGATGAGGTTATCTGTATCTACCGATCAGGCGGTTACTGACGCGACTATTACCACTCACGACGAGCTTATCTGTATCTTCCGATCAAACAGATACTGACGAAACTGTCACCATCCACTAAGTGTTTATCTGTACCACCCGATCACGCGGCTACTGACGTGTCTGTAAGGAATTTCTAATCAGGCGGTTACCGACATAACTGACACGATTCACTACGAGTTTATCTATATCTCCCGATTACTCGGTTACTGACGTGTCCATAAACGATTTCTGATCAGGCGGTTACTGACGATACTGTCACCATTCACGACGAGGTTATCCGTATCTCTTGATCAGGCGGTTACTGACGAGACTCTTAACATTCACGATGAGGTTATCTGTATCTCTTGATCAGGCGGTTACTGACGAGACTCTTAACATTCACGATGAGGTTATCCGTATCTCTTGATCAGGCGGTTACTGACGAGACTCTTAACATTCACGATGAGGTTATCCGTATCTCTTGATCAGGCGGTTACTGACGAGACTCTTAACATTCACGATGAGGTTATCCGTATCTCTTGATCAGGCGGTTACTGACGAGACTCTTAACATTCACGATGAGGTTATCCGTATCTCTTGATCAGGCGGTTACTGACGAGACTCTTAACATTCACGATGAGGTTATCCGTATCTCTTGATCAGGCGGTTACTGACGAGACTCTTAACATTCACGATGAGGTTATCCGTATCTCTTGATCAGGCGGTTACTGACGAGACTCTTAACATTCACGATGAGGTTATCTGTATCTCTTGATCAGGCGGTTACTGACGAGACTGTTACCATTCACGCCGCGAGGTTACCCGTATCTCTCGATCAGGCAGTTACTGACGAGACTGTCACCATTCACGACGAGGTTATCCGTATCTCTTGATCAGGCGGTTACTGATGAGACTCTTAACATTCACGATGAGGTTATCCGTATCTCTCGATCAGGCGGTTACTGACGAGACTGCTACCATTCACGCCGCGAGGTTACCCGTATCTCTCGATCAGGCGGTTACTGACGAGACTATTACCATTCACGCCGCGAGGTTACCCGTATCTCTCGATCAGGCGGTTACTGACGAGACTGTTACCATTCACGATGAGGTTATCCGTATCTCTCGATCAGGCGGTTACGGACGAAACTGTTACCATTCACGCCGCGAGGTTATCCGTATCTCTCGATCAAGCGGTTACTGACGAGACTGTCACCATTCACGACGAGGGTATCCATATCTCCCATATCAAAATTAATTTTACGTAATTACAAAGTGTCACTTTTTGGTGCTTCAAAATCCAGAAAATGTAAATGTTGTTAAAATTTTATATTGTGTAGTTTTATTTATTTGAAACACATGTTCTCGTGGATTTATATCGTAAGTTTTCCTCATATCTATTTACTGTACCACACAATTCTTAATTTTATAAACTCCGTTAAATAAAATAACGACGTAAAAAATATAAAAATCAAAGAACATGTAGGATACTATACCGAGATATGCTACACAAAACGTTGGTATGGTGGGAGGGGTTGATTCAATGTAAATGTTGAGGGTACTTCTAGTCACCTTTCTCTTAGGGCAGCGTCTGGAATCTGACAGTCACAGACTTAACCCCTGGAATCTGAAGTCATCTTCGTTTGAAGAGATAAAAAAAATAGTCGGCGTCGAAGAAGCTCAAAATTAACACTTTACATCGTTTCGATACCAGAGACACCTAGAGTAAAAAATATTGTGTAATTTAGGTGAAGAGGTATTTTCATTGTACACCTGATGAGACAACTGAAAACTGTGTTTCAGATACACAGTACAATATTATATCAATTTTTTATATTTTTGCTTTTAACTTTTTTCTTGACAGTATAGTGAGTGTCTGACAACAAGGTGAGTAGTAAAGGTCAGGACAATGCATGTAAACGGAAACATGTTAAGTACACGCTTTAGCAATATGTACACCCTGTGTAATCATTAATTGTACTAGCTTGTTCAAGTTAAACTTAGACCTTTAAATCTTTTCAGTATGTTGTTGCAAACTGCAAAAAAATGTTTATTTTAAGTTTTACAGTATGCATGGTTAGCTTAACGGGTCAATAAATATATAAATGACGTATCATAATAGCATAGTGTCTTTATAATAATAATGTTTGCTTAGTGGTGCAAAATTCTACAGACTTAAGAAAATCTTCCAATTCAATTAATAATAATAAATATTATAGCTTACTACTACAAAAGTCTTAAGAAAATATACCTATATTGTGTAAGTTGATTGAGAGCCTACATACAAAAAATAACTGAGAGCCATATATTGGTGGACAAATACTAACGATATAAATCCAGAGCGTACCCATATTTAACTGTATATATCGACAGTAATAGTGGTAGCGAGGCCCGGGCATGTGTACAGCACCACACAGAACCCCACCGTCAGCGTGCGGTACTGCCCTGAGACAAATACTAACGATATAAATCCAGAGCGTACCCATATTTAACTGTATATATCGACAGTAATAGTGGTAGCGAGGCCCGGGCATGTGTACACCACCACACAGAACCCCACCGTCAGCGTACGGTACTGCCCTGAGACAAATACTAACGATATAAATCCAGAGCGTACCCATATTTAACTGTATATATCGACAGTAATAGTGGTAGCGAGGCCCGGGCATGTGTACACCACCACACAGAACCCCACCGTCAGCGTACGGTACTGCCCTGAGACAAATACTAACGATATAAATCCAGAGCGTACCCATATTTAACTGTATATATCGACAGTAATAGTGGTAGCGAGGCCCGGGCATGTGTACAGCACCACACAGAACCCCACCGTCAGCGTGCGGTACTGCCCTGAGACAAATACTAACGATATAAATCCAGAGCATACCCATATTCAACTGTATATATCGACAGTAACAGTGGTAGCGAGGCTCGGGCATGTGTACAGCACCACACAGAACCCCACCGTCAGCGTACGGCACTGCCCTGAGACAAATACTAACGATATAAATCTAGAGCGTACCCATATTCAACTGTATATATCGACAGTAACAGTGGTAGCGAGGCTCGGGCATGTGTACACCACCACACAGAACCCCACCGTCAGCGTACGGTACTGCCCTGAGACAAATACTAACGATATAAATCCAGAGCGTACCCATATTTAACTGTATATATCGACAGTAATAGTGGTAGCGAGGCCCGGGCATGTGTACAGCACCACACAGAACCCCACCGTCAGCGTACGGTACTGCCCTGAGACAAATACTAACGATATAAATCCAGAGCGTACCCATATTTAACTGTATATATCGACAGTAATAGTGGTAGCGAGGCCCGGGCATGTGTACAGCACCACACAGAACCCCACCGTCAGCGTACGGTACTGCCCTGAGACAAATACTAACGATATAAATCCAGAGCGTACCCATATTCCACTGTATATATCGACAGTAACAGTGGTAGCGAGGCTCGGGCATGTGTACAGCACCACACAGAACCCCACCGTCAGCGTACGGTACTGCCCTGAGACAAATACTAACGATATAAATCCAGAGCATACCCATATTCAACTGTATATATCGACAGTAACAGTGGTAGCGAGGCTCGGGCATGTGTACAGCACCACACAGAACCCCACCGTCAGCGTACGGCACTGCCCTGAGACAAATACTAACTATATAAATCCAGAGCGTACCCATATTTAACTGTATATATCGACAGTAATAGTGGTAGCGAGGCCCGGGCATGTGTACAGCACCACACAGAACCCCACCGTCAGCGTACGGTACTGCCCTGAGACAAATACTAACGATATAAATCCAGAGCGTACCCATATTTAACTGTATATATCGACAGTAATAGTGGTAGCGAGGCTCGGGCATGTGTACAGCACCACACAGAACCCCACCGTCAGCGTACGGTACTGCCCTGAGACAAATACTAACGATATAAATCCAGAGCGTACCCATATTCCACTGTATATATCGACAGTAACAGTGGTAGCGAGGCTCGGGCATGTGTACAGCACCACACAGAACCCCACCGTCAGCGTACGGTACTGCCCTGAGACAAATACTAACGATATAAATCCAGAGCGTACCCATATTCCACTGTATATATCGACAGTAACAGTGGTAGCGAGGCTCGGGCATGTGTACAGCACCACACAGAACCCCACCGTCAGCGTACGGTACTGCCCTGAGACAAATACTAACACTATAAATCCAGAGCGTACCCAGATTCCACTGTATATATCGACAGTAACAGTGGTAGCGAGGCTCGGGCATGTGTACAGCACCACACAGAACCCCACCGTCAGCGTACGGTACTGCCCTGAGACAAATACTAACGATATAAATCCAGATCGTACCCATAATTAACTGTATATATCGACAGTTAATAGTGGTAGCGAGGCTCGGGCATGTGTACATCACCAGGGTTTGCTACAGGAGTGCAATAATGAAATTCCCTGACTTTTCCCTGATTTCCAGACCAAATATTTAATTTTTCCCTGACTTTTTTCGACGCAATCTTGGACTTCGACGCAATCGTCTGCAGGCTTGGACTCGGCGCGGCGGCAGTAAGTTTATTTGTATAAAGGGATTTTATATTTTTCCCTGACCAACGTCGAAATTCCCTGACTTTTCCCTGACTTGAGACCGGATTCCCTGACTTTTCCCTGATTTCCAGTCCTGTTTTTCCCCTGACTTCCCTGATTTCCCTGACCTGTAGCATCCCTGATCACCACACAGAACTCCACCGTCAGCGTACGGCACTGCCCTGAGACAAATACTAACGATATAAATCCAGATCGTACCCATATTCAACTGTATATATCGACAGTAATAGTGGTAGCGAGGCTCGGGCATGTGTACAGCACCACACAGAACCCCACCGTCAGCGTACGGTACTGCCCTGAGACAAATACTAACGATATAAATCCAGAGCGTACCCAGATTCCACTGTATATATCGACAGTAACAGTGGTAGCGAGGCTCGGGCATGTGTACAGCACCACACAGAACCCCACCGTCAGCGTACGGTACTGCCCTGAGACAAATACTAACACTATAAATCCAGAGCGTACCCAGATTCCACTGTATATATCGACAGTAACAGTGGTAGCGAGGCTCGGGCATGTGTACAGCACCACACAGAACCCCACCGTCAGCGTACGGTACTGCCCTGAGACAAATACTAACGATATAAATCCAGATCGTACCCATAATTAACTGTATATATCGACAGTTAATAGTGGTAGCGAGGCTCGGGCATGTGTACATCACCAGGGTTGCTACAGGAGTGCAATAATGAAATTCCCTGACTTTTCCCTGATTTCCAGACCAAATATTTAATTTTTCCCTGACTTTTTTCGACGCAATCTTGGACTTCGACGCAATCGTCTGCAGGCTTGGACTCGGCGCGGCGGCAGTAAGTTTATTTGTATAAAGGGATTTTATATTTTTCCCTGACCAACGTCGAAATTCCCTGACTTTTCCCTGACTTGAGACCGGATTCCCTGACTTTTCCCTGATTTCCAGTCCTGTTTTTCCCCTGACTTCCCTGATTTCCCTGACCTGTAGCATCCCTGATCACCACACAGAACTCCACCGTCAGCGTACGGCACTGCCCTGAGACAAATACTAACGATATAAATCCAGATCGTACCCATATTCAACTGTATATATCGACAGTAATAGTGGTAGCGAGGCTCGGGCATGTGTACAGCACCACACAGAACCCCACCGTCAGCGTACGGTACTGCCCTGAGACAAATACTAACGATATAAATCCAGATCGTACCCATATTCAACTGTATATATCGACAGTTAATAGTGGTAGCGAGGCTCGGGCATGTGTACAGCACCACACAGAACCCCACCGTCAGCGTTTGGTACTGCCCTGAGACAAAGACCAACACTATAAATCCAGAGCGTACCCAGATTCCACTGTATATATCGACAGTAACAGTGGTAGCGAGGCTCGGGCATGTGTACAGCACCACACAGAACCCCACCGTCAGCGTACGGTACTGCCCTGAGACAAATACTAACGATATAAATCCAGATCGTACCCATATTTAACTGTATATATCGACAGTTAATAGTGGTAGCGAGGCTCGGGCATGTGTACATCACCTGGGTTGCTACAGGAGTGCAATAATGAAATTCCCTGATTTCCAGACCAAATATTTCATTTTTCCCTGACTTTTTTCGACGCAATCTTGGACTTCGACGCAATCGTCTGCAGGCTTGGACTCGGCGCGGCGGCAATAAGTTTATTTGTGTAAAGGGATTTTATATTTTTCCCTGACCAACATCGAAATTCCCTGACTTTTCCCTGACTTGAGACCGGATTCCCTGACTTTTCCCTGATTTCCAGTCCTGTTTTTTTCCCCTGAATTTTCCCTGACTTCCCTGATTTCCCTGACCTGTAGCATCCCTGATCACCACACAGAACTCCACCGTCAGCGTACGGCACTGCCCAGAGACAAATACTAACGATATAATCCAGATCGTCCCCATATTCAACTGTATATATCGACAGTTAATAGTGGTAGCGAGGCTCGGGCATGTGTACAGCACCACACAGATCTCCACCGTCAGCGTACGGTACTGCCCTGAGACAAATACTAACTATATAAATCCAGATCGTACCCAGATTCCACTGTATATATCGACAGTAACAGTGGTAGCGAGGCTCGGGCATTTGTACAGCACCACACAGAACCCCACCGTCAGCGTTTGGTACTGCCCTGAGACAAAGACCAACACTTTAAATCCAGATCGTACCCAGATTCCACTGTATATATCGACAGTAACAGTGGTAGCGAGGCTCGGGCATGTGTACAGCACCACACAGAACCCCACCGTCAGCGTACGGTACTGCCCTGAGACAAAGACCAACACCACAATACAATAATACCACCAGCTGCACGCATGACTCACGCTTTATGTTATTGAATTTCATTAGTGCTTAATTCGATGCCGTCCCGGCTCTCCGGCTCCACTACCAACTAATATAATAACAAAGTACAGTCCGGGCAGAAAGTGTGCTGCGCCGCGCCAGTACGCCGTGCCACCGAGACAGCTTACACTTTAAATACTTCCCTTCAAGACTGTACCAAAACACATCCTTTTAGTTGAATTATTTGAAGGAATATTACGATCAACTCGAGCCTCCTTCTTATGTTAAAATAATAATTTTAAGGCTCTAACTCAGGTGGTGTGAGTGTGTATACATATTCAAATCAAACAGTTCATGTGTACAGTACCTTAGGAAAATTACTCTCGGGTGTCAAGGTTACGTGCTACGCAAATTATTTTAAATATGTAACTACAAATTAATTTTTCTACTGATGTAATATATACTTGGAACATTAAACAAAAATGTATATGTACAAGTTAAGTTTATTGTAGTTTGTTTTTAATTTTTAATAAGAAATAAAAATATATAAAGTAACAATATTTAATTTTAGGACTTAATCCCGAGATTAGTTACTTTACTTAATATTCGGTACAATAGCCAATGCATCGGTTAGACGATACTATATAAAAAATACCATACTATTTCCATGAATTCTGTCAAATGTTCAAACAATTTTCATATTTCAAAACGAAATTATACTAAAAATTATGTTGTAGCTCAAAAGTATTTTACCTAGTACGCAGGAGGTAAATAAGTCACTGGAAAGACAGTAAAATCTATTGAAACCAACTCTAGCTGTAAATGTTACAAAGGTTAAAATAAGGTAAGGATACATATTACGAACAATTAACAATGTTATACAATATTATATTATAATTTGAATAAACGGTAATGAATGGTAAAGATGATTTGGCAAATATTTGGTATTTCGATCATATGTTAGTTTACACACATATGTGACAGGAACTGTAAAACCTTATTAATGTAAAGTAATGGTTATGTCGAGAACAGCTGGACCAATTCGGCTAATTCCTTTTGTTAATATTTGTTAAAATCCCAGGCAGGTTCATCAAGAATAGAAAAGTCACATGGAAAAAGCTACTTGTAATATTCTGAAATTCTGAAAAAATGGTAGTATTAGTGCTTCATAATCCATATTTAACTGACACTAAACGGTTATTGACGTTTTCGATAAATAGGCAGTGACATCTTTTTACATTTTAATTTTATACATGAGTTACTAATTGTACAGCGCTTGATCAGTAGTGCAATGCAGATAGCTAATGGAAATTAAATATCTAACTTTTACTACAGATTGCACAATTGACGAACTGAAAACATCTAATGCATTTTAAACATTATTATTTATACACTGTTATAGAAGCAACATTAATGAACAAAACTGTGAATTTTTTCATATACGGTACTCCTCCAAACTAGTGGACTACCTTGACATTGTGATATGCCATTTTAACAGTATCTTAAGGAAAAAAAGAGAAATGAAAACAACAACCCACATGTCTCAACAATCCGCTCTATCCCAGACTACAATCTAAAACACGAGGCTTCCCAACATAAAAACTTATAAACGATTATTTTAGAAAGTTGCATGAACTTAATAAAAATGACCCCATATACTGTAATAGGCACCGGCACCATTAACTATGGCACTGGAAATAACTTAAAGCGAAAGTAACGGGAAGTAGTTGCTTTTTGACCGAAGAAGATTTCCTTGAGGTACATGCGTTAATTTTTTGATCGGGGTAATAAGGCAAACGCAACTGTGGCACCCTAAGTGAATTTATATGGTCGGAAGAAGACATTTTAACCGAAGTAGGCCTCTCACACCTACGTATGTTTCCTTCGTCGGGACATACAGGAAAACTCTGCTAGAAATATCTATGTTCGGAAGTACAGAAATGGTCATACACGTGCAAAACATATAGGATATAGGAGTCAGGTTAAACTCTCATACTCTTAAGCATGAACACTGAATAGTATGTACACGATAAATGCCTACTTACGTACATGTGAACATGTAAAATTCATAAGCCTCCATCAAATTACATCAAAAGTGCTTTTACTACTAATTAATTAATATTAATTATAAGGACTTGTATTTTCAATTTTTGTATGATAGCACAAAATAATATAATAGTAAAAAGTAAGGGCTCTGTGGTTTAGTGGTAGGATTATCGTCTGGCAAGTGGGGGTTCGAGTCCCAAGGGTACTGTAAGTTCTTTTAGTGATACAATCTTTATACATATTATGGAATACAACTTTAAACATACCCATTTATGTATAATAGTTCATAAATAGTTTTATAGATTCAGATTGTTTATTGACACTCGAAACCCTAAATGGTTTGTTACAATAATTTAACACTCAATATAAATATTGTATTATTATAACATCGAATTTGGATATTAAATATTCACAAACCACCAAACATCTTGTGATTAAGGTTTTTAACCTTAACATCAGAATATAAGCATAATATTAATTGCAACATCCTCGTCAAGGCTAGAGGAAACCCACTCGACGAGATAACGTCTAAGTAGAGTAGTAAAAATATCGATGGAAGGTGAATCTATTATGACTGTGGGAAGTAAATTAAAAAGCTTAACATCCATCGAAAAAAATGTTTTTTGTAAGAAATCACTTTAATGCATTGAATGATAAGTTAGGTTTTGCGGCGGGTGAAATATTCATGCTGTAGTGAGATAAGGAATAATTAATTTATGTGCTATAAAACATAGATAAGTGTCTGGAAAATGAGGAGACATGGTATTAAGCTGTTATTCGTGTTATATTTTATAGCATAATTGACAAAATAGTATAATATAATGTTCTTTTAACACATTTTGAAATATTTAGACTTAGTTATACAAGATTAACATAATCTGTCAGTGAACCACCTATTTTTGAATACAAATTGACATTCCGCGTGCGATGTTGCTGTAAAAATTAACGTAAAAAAAAAAAACCCAACGTAAAAACTTATAAACGATTATTTTAGAAAGTTGCATGAACTTAATAAAAATGACCCCATATACTGTAATAGGCACCGGCACCATTAACTATGACACTGGAAATAAGTTAAAGCGAAAGTAACCGGAAGTAGCTGCTTTTTGACCGAAGAAGATTTCCTTGAGGTACATGCGTTAATTTTTTGATCGGGGTAATAAGGCAAACGCAACTGTGGCACCCTAATTGAATTTATATGGTCGGAAGAAGACATTTTAACCGAAGTAGGCCTCTCACACCTACGTATGTTTCCTTCGTCGGGACATACAGGAAAACTCTGCTAGAAATATCTATGTTCGGAAGTACAGAAATGGTCATACACGTGCAAAACATATAGGATATAGGAGTCAGGTTAAACTCTCATACTCTTAAGCATGAACACTGAATAGTATGTACACGATAAATGCCTACTTACGTACATGTGAACATGTAAAATTCATAAGCCTCCATCAAATTACATCAAAAGTGCTTTTACTACTAATTAATTAATATTAATTATAAGGACTTGTATTTTAAATTTTTGTATGATAGCACAAAATAATATAATAGTAAAAAGTAAGGGCTCTGTGGTTTAGTGGTAGGATTATCGTCTGGCAAGTGGGGGTTCGAGTCCCAAGGGTACTGTAAGTTCTTTTAGTGATACAATCTTTATACATATTATGGAATACAACTTTAAACATACCCATTTATGTATAATAGTTCATAAATAGTTTTATAGATTCAGATTGTTTATTGACACTCGAAACCCTAAATGGTTTGTTACAATAATTTAACACTCAATATAAATATTGTATTATTATAACATCGAATTTGGATATTAAATATTCACAAACCACCAAACATCTTGTGATTAAGGTTTTTAACCTTAACATCAGAATATAAGCATAATATTAATTGCAACATCCTCGTCAAGGCTAGAGGAAACCCACTCGACGAGATAACGTCTAAGTAGAGTAGTAAAAATATCGATGGAAGGTGAATCTATTATGACTGTGGGAAGTAAATTAAAAAGCTTAACATCCATCGAAAAAAATGTTTTTTGTAAGAAATCACTTTAATGCATTGAATGATAAGTTAGGTTTTGCGGCGGGTGAAATATTCATGCTGTAGTGAGATAAGGAATAATTAATTTATGTGCTGTAAAACATAGATAAGTGTCTGGAAAATGAGGAGACATGGTATTAAGCTGTTATTCGTGTTATATTTTAGAGCATAATTGACAAAATAGTATAATATAATGTTCTTTTAACACATTTTGAAATATTTAGACTTAGTTATACAAGATTAACATAATCTGTCAGTGAACCACCTATTTTTGAATACAAATTGACATTCCGCGTGCGATGTTGCTGTAAAAATCAACTGAATATGAATGGAGAGGTGTAATATTGTAATGCGCAGTAATTTCTGCCAGCCAGCTTTTACATGGTTCACCACATTTTTAACTGGAATATAATTACATAATCTTAATGAAAATACTGTTACAAAGCCGATATGAAAATTAGTTGAGCATAAATTATTGTTTAAATAGTTGATTAATGAGCAAGGGAGACGCCATGTCACTATTAAAGCAGATTTCTATGCAAATGGCGATCAGAAATCAGTGTACATAAATATACAGGCTGGAGTTAGCGGTTGTTATTATAAAATGGTTTGTTTATACATGTACATACGTTTATTTTGTACTTTCCATCGCGTTACCAATAACTTTAAAATATTGATTTCCAGTACTAGACTATTATAACATTGTTTTCCAGGATCTTGAGACTAAAAACATAAAAATTGTTTTCAGTATTACATTACAGGTACAAAAAATGTAACATTATACAACATAAATTGTGTTAAATTCATATGATAGCCATACAAGATCTGTCACAATTAGCATAATGATGATTTAGTAATAGTCTTCATTCGTAGAGTTAGGCGGCTTATGTTGTAACTCGGGTAAGGAATGTTTCGATGCTATGTAAACGGGAAAACTTAAACGTTCATCAGTGACTGGTTAAAACAATTCGCCTAATTAAGAAGAGCCGATGAAAGCACAGTTTAAGACGTCATGGCGTGGGTCTTATTTAGAAATAATGCTGGTTTACATCCTGATGTAATGATTATCACCTTTATTTCATTATAAAAAGTCCTACGAAAGATCTGAGTGTCATAGAAACTTAAGATTTCTCCTTACGTAATTGTAAATTTGTCAACTAATGGCTATTCGCGTGGGAGCAAGGAATGAGAAAGCTACATAAACAATTATTCATTTATAGGAATGTTGACAATATCTCTAAGTAAAAGACAAAGATCACATCTATGGCTATGTTACGCAACGTTAAATCCCCCACTAGTTATAAAACAAATGCTTGCTAAACGTCTTCGTGAAGTATATCAGGAGTTGTAGAGGGCGTGAAAGGAAGGAGTGCGGAGCGGCTACTTACAATTTTTGTTCTTATCTAGTTGGTTGCCGAGCATTAGCGAAGCCTATCACTCAAGGGAACGAAAAAAATTTCATTTATGTTTGTTTATCTGTTTATCTGACCGCACGAAATCCCAAAAACTACTGACCTATATAAACTTTGTATTGGCTGCGCGTTCTTGTTGCCTGTCTTTGTCTTTCCGTGCGATATTTGTAAAACTAACAGTATTATATTTAAGGAAACACGATTTTCCGGACATTTGCTATCGTTCAGTAAAACAAAAAATCAATAACAAAATATCCTGTTTCCGTCACAATGCTTCCATCGTTAAAAATAAACTTCAAACAAAGAATTAAATTCAAATCACAAAATCTAATTATTTTGTAGTGTTTTATTCGGCCTTGTGTTTAAACAATTATCAATAAAAGTAAATGTAGTATATCAGAGAGATTTTTTTAAGGCCTGTGACTACGACATTTATAGAAATTACGCCTTCATCCAGTGAAAAAAATGGGAAAGCATAACAAAGTTGACGTTGTGAAAATTTTAGGCAGAAATATGCACTTGGTCCTGTTTTTGGTCATAGAATATAAATGTAGCTAAATATCGTTATAATTTGTCGCCTAAAATAAGATCGCTTAACATTTACAAAAAGGACTACCAACGTTCAAAAAGGAAGAAAGTACCGCCAATAATAGTATGAAGGCATAAAGCTGATTCTTTTCATACTCAAGGTAAAGGGTAAACCATCTGACACTACACGATACATTGTTACTTTATATTCTACCTTGGAGTACCGGGAAGTATACAAATAGTGATTCCAGTTTCAGTTCCAGGTGTATTATTAAGCACTCAACAATAAGACCTATAAGTGATATCAACTCACCAATTCATTGTTTTCGTGTCTTTCCATCGAGTTCACTTGACAACAACTGGGGCAAACCGATTTGCCGCCAATTTGTCGCACGACACGGAGAGCCGGCTAGCAATTCTAAACTTTTAATTTCAAACATTATGCACACCTCCGAAATGTAACATAATAAAACCAGTTCAAAGATATATAGTTACAAGCAGTTACACGCGGCACCGCACGCAATTTCACACCTTTTGCACCTGTATGCGCACTTCTGGTACGAGTGTATTACATTTCCTACACCAATTTTGAGTTTGCCTTCTTTCTACGATCAAGAAAATATTTTAAAAAGTGTATATTTAAGGTCATTTTAATTTACTCCGGTCTTAGTATTTTATGTTCCAAAGCTGATTTTGCCGCTCTCTTAATCAATAAAGTGTACATATATTAAGAGTTATGAGAAGCCTACTTTTGTCAAAAGACCACTTAGATCAGTTTCATAAACGCCAGTATAGTAAACGTTAGAAGACATTGTCTCTTATATCCGCACTGCTAGCAGTTTCCCACTTCTTTGCACGCAATTTTGTACACGTTGTACGTTTATGACTACTGCTGGTTCGGATAAATTTTATTTCCGACGCCTATTTTTAGGCAATTTTCCTTGTTGCCATGATCAATAAAATACGCCATAAAGTTTATAATTGTTGCCATTTTGTCTTACTTTGTCCTCAGTATGTTTTGTTCCATAGTTGATTTTGTTTTTCTCGTTCAAGAATATATATAAATAAAAAAATAAATAAATATTGTAAATATCGTAACAATAATATCGTAATATCGTTGTTATTGTATCGTTTGTAAATATTGTTTTATATATAATATATAACATATCGGAGAGGCCTACTTCTGTCAAAACTAAGACAGGTTTTATACCAATGTATAGTAAAAGTTTATTTTATATTTCAGAACATTTACAACTGGAATAGGTACATTAGTTCCAAAGAAAAGCGAAGTTCTTGTCGACAGCTTCGAAGGGAGTCAAATTCTGACCTTATTTTTTTGAACATTTTCTAAGGTAGATTAGTACTTACCTAATCGCTGAAATCTAAAACGACGTTAAAAATATGTTTACTTATTATAAAATGTACTAACTATAAATGTAAACAGATTGAAAATGATAAACGATGTTTACACAGAATAGTTGATTACATTTGACAGGCTCATTTAATTAATATTGCACAGCTATACAAGATCAAGATGGTATTTTTCGCTACTCCAAAGAACAGTGGGGCGTAGCCCGAAGGGACTTTCGTGATAAAAATAGGCCTATTTTCATCCCAAGAATTGCGAGAATGTCCATGTAAAATTACAAAATAATCGGTTGAGTAGTTTACGCGTGAAAACAAAACAAACAAAGGCATTTTTGCATTTATAATATTATTAGGATAAAATACACCCTCTTTGGCTTGTCAAACTGAAACAGTTGAAACGTATTGATATGTTCCAAATTTAGGCCAACTGCCATACATACAAAATATAAATGTGCAATAAAAGATATTTTAATTTTCTTTATTTATTAAACAACGAAATCAATCATTAAGAACATTCATGGCAGACCTCTACTGATAGATTACCTTTAAGGAAAAGAAAAATTCTAAGAAGAAAAAATACATTGCCGGAATAAAAGAATAATAATAGCTTGGTACCTTTGAAAAAAAAAGTTTAAAATACACATTACTAACTTAATGTTTTTTAGTTATAAAATTTAAGTTGTATATTTTACGTTATTTACCTTACAAAGTGTTAGTAGATATACTACTTGTAGCGCAAGATAAAATGCAATACAATATTATTACCATTTCATATGTAAATATTGCAAACCACGAAAATCTGACAACATATAAGTACTGTAAAAATAAAAAAGGCTAGATTTCAAAGTGTCCTTTTCATTTTTAACAATTGAAGTTAAGACTGCAATTGCATAAAATCATGGATGTTGTTATGTTGATAACACTAATGATCTTAGTTTTATATAAAAAAATTGGACAAAAAAATATTAATACAATAAAGATATTTACGTTTACACGATTGAATACTTTTTGTGCAGATACTAAATAAAATAAACAATACTAAAATATGGCAGAAATCGTTTATAATTTATTTTGAATTCGGATTCCCCTAATATTACGACAACCAAGTATTTCAGTTGACACGAGACGTACCAGCCAGCCAGCCAGCCAGCCAGGCCTACTGGCCGACATGTGACGGGAGGCCGACGGCCAGCGGCCGGGCGACGCGACGAGACGGTGGGTGGCTATTATTGTAATATTTATGAGGTCTGAGATAACATTGAGATGTATATTATTGTTATTAGAGACCGTACAAACCCTGGCCTAATGATATGTTGAGGACAAACAATGTTGGCACCTGCTTAGGTCGTGGTCGGCAGACTCTACCCAGCTTACCCGATAGACAGACTAGTCTCATTGAGGTGAAACCAGTTCTCGAACGGTGAAATGTAAACCTACGTTCGTTCAGATTCATTAAGACATGCAGCACTGTGTAATTGATGTAATTGCGGATTGCAGGAAAGCTGTAGCGACACACTGAGAGGATGAGATAAACATGATTAGCCTTGTGGATACAATACCTTGTCGACTGCAGGGAAAGGTCCCCACCCCTAGTCTGAGTGCACGAATAGTGTATGCTATGACAGGACGAGGTAGGGCAGACTTTGATGTGGATTTCCCTGGTCTATTTACCGTCTAGTCCTGGCCCACTGGTCACTAATTAATTATGGATCACCCGTCAGACCACAATTCGGCTTTACAATGGGCAAACAACGGACGCACTAGTCGGCATCGTTAGGCGGGATCATATGCTTTACTATATTCCTGATGCCTTGCGTCCACAACAACGCGTCCACACTTATCGCAAGGAATACATTTCATACCTTTCACATCATTTAAACTATTGTTATATATCATTACCCAAGTGTGCATTAGAATATACAAGATCTTATTCACACTTCTCACAAGGAATACATTTCCTACTTTTCAGATAATTTAAACTACTGTAATATATCATTCTTCAAGTATATATTAGAATGCAAAAGAACGTGTTCACACTTCTCACAAGGAATACATTTCCTACTTTTTTGATAATTTAAACTACTATATAATATTATTCTTCAAGTATGCATTAGAATACACAAGAACGTGTACACAATTCTCACAAGGAATACATTTCCTACTTTTCAGATAATTTAAACTACTGTATAATATTATTCTTCAAGTATGCATTAGAATACACAAGAACGTGTTCACAATTCTCACAAGGAATACATTTCCTACTTTTCAGATAATTTAAACTACTATATAATATATTATTCTTCAAGTATGCATTAGAATACACAAGAACGTGTACACAATTCTCACAAGGAATACATTTCCTACTTTTCAGATAATTTAAACTACTGTAATATATATCATTCTTCAAGTATATATTAGAATGCAAAAGAACGTGTTCACACTTCTCACAAGGAATACATTTCCTACTTTTTTGATAATTTAAACTACTATATAATATATTATTCTTCAAGTATGCATTAGAATACACAAGAACGTGTACACAATTCTCACAAGGAATACATTTCCTACTTTTCAGATAGTTTAAACTACTGTATAATATATCAATCATTCTTCAAGTGTCCATTAGACTACACTAAAACGTGTTCACACTTCTCACAAGGAATATATTTCCTACTTTTCAGATAGTTTAAACTACTGTATAATATATCAATCATTCTTCAAGTGCCCATTAGAATACACTAAAACGTGTTCACACTTCTCACAAGGAATACATTTCCTACTTTTCAGATAGTTTAAACTACTGTATAATATATCAATCATTCTTCAAGTGTCCATTAGAATACACTACACTAAAACGTGTTCACACTTCTCACAAGGAATATATTTCCTACTTTTCAGATAGTTTAAACTACTGTATAATATATCAATCATTCTTCAAGTGCCCATTAGAATACACTAAAACGTGTTCACACTTCTCACAAGGAATACATTTCCTACTTTTCAGATAGTTTAAACTACTGTATAATATATCAATCATTCTTCAAGTGTCCATTAGAATACACTAAAACGTGTTCACACTTCTCACAAGGAATATATTTCCTACTTTTCAGATAGTTTAAACTACTATATAATATATCAATCATTCTTCAAGTGTCCATTAGAATACACTAAAACGTGTTCACACTTCTCACAAGGAATATATTTCCTACTTTTCAGATAGTTTAAACTACTGTATAATATATCAATCATTCTTCAAGTGTCCATTAGAATACACTAAAACGTGTTCACACTTCTCACAAGGAATACATTTCCTACTTTTCAGATAGTTTAAACTACTGTATAATATATCAATCATTCTTCAAGTGTCCATTAGAATACACAAGAACGTGTTCACAATTCTCACAAGGAATACATTTCCTACTTTTCGAAGTTTATACTGTAGAATATCATTATAATAGACAATAACGCGTTCATACTTTTGACAAGATACATTTTGGACTTTTCAGACAATTTAAACTATTTTAATATATCATTATAATAGACAATAACGCGTTAACACTTCTCACAAGGAATGAATTTCTTACCTTACCTTTTAAACTACTTTGATATGTAATTCTTCAAGGTAAAATTAGAATAATGTTTCATTTTTATCTTCCTCGGTTTATTTTTTCGATGTTTCTATAGACTAATTCACTCATACGTGTATGATTACAACTTCTCACTGTCCATGTAGTATATGCATGCAGATGGAAACCAAAGAAACAGATATCACTTAATATATTGTGAAGTGCTTTTTACTCTATTCAAGCATAGTTTGAATGTCACGTTTCATCATCGCAAGTCACAACTATTGTCAAAGATAAGTGGAACTACTGCAGTATCGACATGTGAACCTACACATACCAACATAAATAAGTATGAGAAGACCCGAGTTCCACACATGAAAATCGAACAAACTCACTGGAACAGAACAGACCCTGTAACTTTGACGTATCGCCAATATAACTATGACGGGCACAATAACCGGTAGCATTAGACATGCGTTCCACTTGTCCTCATTAGATATACATTCCACACATTCGATATATCATTCTTGCAATCAGATGATACGACCATAAATGAACAAGACGGAATTGCACGTACAGCAGACATACTCTTGGGTGTCTTAGCCGTTTGCCAGTCTTCTACATTCAAAGCTGAACTTTTTATTTTCTCATTCGGAAAGTGATGTTGCGAATTAGTCGATGAACATCCAAATTCCTTTTTGTAATTTAAAAAGACAGCCTAACATTACTGAGTATCCAACAACTTTACTTTTTGGTGGGTATAAAAATAACTTTTTTTGTCACCAACATTTATGCCTTTATAAGTGTTTATGCGAAGCTATTGAGATAGTTCATACTGTCAAGTACTCAGGGCTTATAATAGATAGACATTTAAAATGGGACTTCAACACAAAATATCTAGTAAAAAAGCGTAGAAAAAATTGATACCATATAAGAGATTATCTAAAGTCTGATCACTTAAATCCACATGATTTGTCTTGTTTTTAGGGAACCAAAAAGTAAATTATTATACCCTAGGGTAAGACTTATGACTCAGTTTTGAGGCAGGTGACAATGTTACAACAATTTGCAGTGAGGAATGTGTACCATATCAGAAAAGTTTGATAGTGTGTCACACTTATTTCAGCAGGAGAACATTTTGAATTTTTCTCAGCTATGAATTGCAAAAATTTAATTGTAACACTAGATTATCTGCTAGAATGGGTCATAGAGACTCCACATTATCTAAAAGAAATTACCTGAATTATCTGGAAGCAGACAGTTTTGCTACTCAGGTGACTCTGATATAAATATAAATGTGTGTATTTTTTTTTCATTTCGCACGTGCCATGTTGGCATATGAAATGTAATAATAAATGTAATCTTTTAAATAAATATAGATTTTTTGAACTTGAACTTGACAGTACTTAGTATTAAATCAAATTTTTATTGTAATAAATTAATTGCAAATTTATTATTTTCTTCCACTGCTTCTAGTAATACCCATTTCCTGAACGCTGCTTGTTGTCTTACTGACTGATGGAAAATGTTTTGTGCAAAAGTTCGGTAAAGATGTTACACTTCCAGTGCTTCTATGACACCTACTAGGGTAAACCACCATTTCTTCTTGGCAATTCGTTTAATTCACAATGGGCCCTGACTGGCAAGAGAAAAAACAAGGTAGTCACAAGAAAAACATTTGGCTTATTTAGTCGGATATAATAGACATGGTTAAGAACTAGCTTGGAATATTTTGTAAGAGGAAAGAAAGAAAGGTGTGCTGTAATCTTTATACTTTATGTATAGCAAATATACAATTCAAATTTATATACTAGCAACTCTTTGGACGAAGAAAATAGTAAAATATGTTAGTGGAAAACAAATATAACAGGGCCCACTTTCAATCTTTACTTAGTGCCAAATCAATTCTACGTGGAAAATAATGTTTGTCAATGGCTCGGTCGGATCAGACTGCTTTGATTAACACATAAAACACTGTAAGTAGCAAACTACATTGTGAACAAAGGGTAACTAATGAACTATCATCGTAAAAGCTTTAATTAAATTCAAAACGTTGGAAATAACAATAAAGATATTTCTGGATGTAATAGTACAGCAGTAATTACGTCGAAAAATTAACGACCATGAACACAATGCACATTCTATGGCCATAGACACTACAATCTAAGTACCGATAATTAAAGTGGTAAATTAGATATAAAAAGTGTCAACCATTACACGACTTTTACCAGAATAGTCTACGCTATAAACGTGTCGCCTTCGTTGTCTATAACATGGTCGGACTAGGCTGATTCTTATTGCAATCTAAACGCTGACGTGACCTCAAGTGACCTATCCGCTTAATCGTAACAACAAACCTCATTATTCTAATCTCAACTTTAAATGGCAGATTTTCCCGGTGGAATTTAAATCACGCAAAAAATTATCAGTTAGTAAGAAACAAAACGAGGCTACAAACAAAACGGACATCGCAAATCAAATTTAGACCTGTTGCAGACCCTCTCTGTAGACAGTTGCTATCGAAAAATACAAAAAGGCATATTTCTTTACGATAAAAATTCTGTTAAGTTTTGAAATCTCTTAGATTTACGCTTATTCTACCCCTTTAGACGCTACTGCCAAGTTTCACCAATTGTTTAAAGAAATGAAAAAGCCTCTAATTTCTCAGCATTGGCCACTCAATCTATTATTTCATCATTTTTATAACACATATCCCAACTACAGATGACACGGTAAGGATCAAGCTAGAAGAATCTATCGCAAGGTCATGAGACGAAGGTTTGCCGAAATTATTGTGTATTAGACAACAAAAAAACTAAATATAGCACAAGTTGCATGCAAATTCAAGTCTAGAGCTCATTTCATTCTCGCGGTGTCCTGCGAACAGATACACGGACAGACCTCACACAGAAAAGCAATGTTAAAACTCAGATAGGTTTTAATGACGCTCAGCCAAATTCTTTGATTAGACATTGTACAACCATCATAACACTCATTCTTATCTACGTATAAAAAAAGTTTCATGCAAAAATAAGGCTACAGGTGAAATATATCTTGACATATGTTTTCCCATGAAACATTCACATTTTTGTTCATTAAGCTGGGTTTCATAGGGTTTCTCGGTGCCATTATGGTCACCCATAAGGCCAATATAAACATTTTCTCAGCCAAATCGCGTGGAGTGACCATTATCACGCTATATCAAGCCTTTATACAAAAGTAGATTCATACACAACATTAAATCTTTATATAAGTCTGTTTTCAAAACATCGTGCGGAAAGACAGTCGGACAGATAGGCAACAAAGACGGTCAGCCAATAAGAATGATATAGCGTCACTCTGCAAATAAATCGTTAAAAGGAACCTTCAAAGCAAAATAAACTTCCACCTTATTTTTTTAACCGGTCTCTTCATTCTGATCTTACCAAACAGAATACGGAGGATAGTCGATTTAGCTCCAGCACCTACAAATACGGCAATGATCACTAACATGATTGGAACGTGTGCAATTTAAATCTAGATCTGACGTCCGATGACTTGGGTCGATTTACTCAAATATTTTACTTGGATTGTAGCAAATGAACGACAAATACTAGTTTATCACTAATGACTCAAAATCTACCATACGCGATAAGCTGAGTAACGCACAATACTCGCCCAGGAGTAGTGGCCGAGGAGAGAGGTGGAGCGGAGCGAGTAGGTCGCTCTGGCTGTTTGTTTTAATCCCGGAGAACACATTGAAATAAATATTAAAGGCATTTGTTAGGCCGCGCCGCGCCGGACTGAAATACGCTGATTGTCCTCCAGGCAATTACTCTCGCCGTCTTATTGTTATATTATATAAATTCAATTTGTGCCGCAAGGAAGTTATGCTAACTCGATCGCCATCATTCCCGCGCGGTGGGACGCTGCACCGGTTACACACGTATAAAGTACGGCCACGATGGGGTTTAAGGTGGATCTTTAATTAGTTCTTGTAATGTGATACCTAGCCGGCGGCTGCCGATCGTACCGATCGCTGTTCGCGCCTATTCCTGTATACGATGTTCGGAGTATCTGCCACGTACGAACTGGACCGTGACTTACGACAATTACTCGTACAACGATTGGAAATTACATATTCCAGTGGCCTTTGTGAATGAATCAGTAGCGATACTAGGGGGCAGGCCACGCCTAAATGTTCGCAACTCGTGGACTTCGTGCCATCGACATTCAAACAGATGGATTCCCTCGGCTTTTGATAATAATTACCGGTAATAACGGCCATTACAATTACCGGCAGCTGGCGAGGGTCGGCCGTAAGTGGACCTTTTCTCTTTCTGTTTCTCTGAATGCTAATGTGGAGTTTCCGAAACATAGGATACAACGGGTCTGTTATAATTCCAGCAGGTGATCCCGGAAACCGGGTCACGCACCCACTTCTGATTTACGGTTACCAACCAAATCCGTGATGATGTAACTGAAATCGTGTACACCAATGGTATAACTCATAATGTATACCGGTTTATACAAGGATTTGGATAGTTGGAGGCGAGATACGAAATTAATTACACTGACAACAAAAGTTTCATTACAACGCACACATACCTTCACTACTGCGACTCCAAAACCCAAACAACAGGCTAAGCTAAGGAATAATTCCAATAACAGCACTAATATTAAAATCCCATAATCTTAACGGCATATAATGTACTAAAGACAATAACTGCCGCTAACGGCATATAATGTACTAAAGACAATAACTTCCGCTAACGGCATATAATGTACTAAAGACAATAACTTCCGCTGACGGTATATAATATACTAAAGACAATAACTTCCGCTAACGGTATCTATTTTTCACTAAAATGAGTTATAGCTAATGCAGACTTTGAGAGCAGTGTAATATGTGGGCACCCAAGGGGTTAATGATAATAGACAAGTTACGGTATGACAAGCGAGTCCTAAACACGTAATGAATCTGCAAACATCATTTTTACTAACAAACGATAAACAACGTTAGGTATAACAACAAAGCTTCGTGAACTTATTATACATTCTCTTCTAAAAGTGTAAAATCTGGAAAAGTGAGGACTAAATGTGTAATAAAAAGAAAATTTGTAAAAGGCAATAATGACAACTTGTAAGCTGCTGGTATACGTGGCAGTGAATGGTTTTAGAGAGCCTCACATGCGGAGTTACAAGTTCACTGCGTTGTCTTGTTAAATGCTTGACTAGGGAATCGGTTTGTGTTCTGGAACAATCATAACTTGATGTTCTTACAAACTACATTGACATGATTGTCTACTTGCTAAATCGTACACAATTCTGGTTACATTTTTTGCTAGAGAAACACTTAAAGAGAATGATTCGAGTTACTCAAAACCGTATTGCATAATTGATAGGTAAATGGCATAATAGGTTAGCAATAACGTGTCCCAGCTAACTGATAATGTCTATCTTCTAAGTAAGAACACAACTTTCGCCAGTTTCTTATATAGGACTAATATAGTTTCCAAATTAAGGTGCTAACAAGATTTATTCAAAAAGTTTTACACAGTTTTCTTTTTCCACCAATCTAATTAGGAATATTGTATGAAAGAAATATATAGTCACGATTTACTTCCATTTATGACTACAATATTACATTTAAACCAAGTGCTTTCAGATTAAAAAGCATTACGAAATTGAAGCTTTATATTATAGAAGTCACTGTATGAACATATGAGGTCAGTATCATCCGCATATAGCACAGAAAAAAAAATTAATTATAATAAAAATGATTAACAAAAGTTAAATATAATAAAGGTTCAAGCACGGAACCTTGAGGAAATCCAGCAATAACATATTGAGAAGCTGAACAATTATTTATAATAATAGTTCCCTTCCGTCCAATCAAGTAGGAGGTTTCTAGTTTCAATTAATTATTTATATTTCCATAGAGACTAATGAAAGGCTTTTGTTAAGTCGATCATATAAGGCCCTGCTATTACTGTATTTTCAAAACTGTTCACGATATAACTTATTATATACTCAATGGCTAAAACAGAAATAAGTTTTGGTCGAAACCCAAACTGTTGTACAGTTTTATAGTGATCTATACTGAATTTTTAAACACATTTCTCGAACTCTGCTATTAAAACACGGCCTGTGGTGTAAACTATGCTTTTTAACAGTTAAAAAAACTGGTAAAATAGCAATTAATCACGAGAACCGTGTCATATCATCAATTACAATTAGTATATGACAGTTTCCAAGCTTAGATCTAACTGATAGAGCAGCTGTGTCTATACAATTTATGCACGGGCAGTCACGTTGACCTGCAATTAACTCTCCTTCACATTTCCGTTTGCTTGATTTTTGCTTGACGAACTGTTTACTACTAACATCTCAGTTTCCCGGGTTACACCGCGTTGAAACATTGCTCACACAATTAATTAAATTCTTGACATGTTTCGGCCGCAGTAGAGAGACATTTTCAGTCAGATGTTAAACTAAAACTCACTCATAGATGTTTGGCTGAAGATAGCTCTCCACTGCGAGGATATGTAGTTTATTTCAAAACTGCAACTTATGTGTTTAAGTTTTCGACGCGATATGAACCAGCAAACCTCTATATTGTAACACATAAGCCTAAAAACTAAAATTGTTTGCTACACTTGTATTTTAGCATTCTTTGGATCCTTGCTGGCATATTTCAAACTTTGTTTGGCCTGGAAAAGTTTTTAAAGTAATTAAAAACACTTACAAAAACATCAAGACCTTTACCTGACACGTGACAGTGTTTTACACTCCTGACCAGCCGCTGTACCATTTCGTGTGAATCCAATACAATTAATTATAAGTAATTTTATAACGTTTTTGTCTTACAAGTAATTCTTGTCAGGACCAAATGATCCAAGGGTGCTCAATGAACCTTTCACCGATCCTGAATGGTCGAAAGATGTTCTAGAATATTTACTAGACATAGAGTACGATTACGTGCAATTGATTGGATTCTTGCAAACCTACTACAGGACGCTCAGGCCATTTTGCACATATTCCACTTCCTTGAATCCACGAGACTTGACATTTACGTAATTATCACCACAAGGATCTTCTGTCTACCACAACTTCTTCTATTACTAACACCATAGTGCTGGCTAAACATGATATGGTTCAACGTGCCTAATAACAAACAACAAAACAAGAGAACAGCAGAAAATCTGCCGATTGCTGAAAAACAAGGTAGGAGTGTGCTACACTACGTGTTACATTGAGTAACATATTATAACAATATATTGTGTTTTTATACGTTATAAAACATTTGATTCTCGAAATATCCTGCGACAACATCTTCGTTTCTTGACAAGAACTGTGTTGTATACAATTTTGCTAGTGTTAATTTACTACATTTGTGTATGTATGAGCCAGAGTAACTGCTGTATTGTGTTCTTAAAAGTTCGACAATCTGTCAAAGGTAAATTTTATTATCTTCTGTCATCTGCTTTAGTTTATTGTCGTTGTTTTATTATTGTTTGTGAAAGTTTTTTGATAAATAAGTAAAATTGGTATTTATCCTCTTTAGAGAGTAAAATGCAAAATTTGTAGTATTTATAAGTTATATATAGCTTGCAATTTTCCCCTTAATAGTGATTAAATAATCTGATTCATTATTAATTATTTTTTTAAATTCTAGTCTAAGATAAAAATATCGATTTGTGTTATTTCTGGTTTCCATGAATACTGGTTTAATATAACATTTATCAATCATATGTTTACGTGTGATGAAAACATAAAAATATACTTACAAGTACTTGTGCCTTTACATTTCAATTAAACAGAACACTAAAATGAATAACATTAACATACGCAATTTTATACCATCTTTTATTCACACCAGCTGGTATATTACAACATAATATTAAAACATTCGTTATAGTAATGGAAAGTTTACTTCCAACATGTAACTACAAATTCGGACTGTTTATTCATCAATGCATTTCTCATGGTGACTGCTCAAACTTTAGAAGCCAGTGGGGCGGAGCCCAGGTAATTTTTGTCATATCTGTTATTATTCCCACCGTCCTTGGCATTCAAGCTTTGAAATGAATCCCGTAAATACATGTTTTTCTTCACAATTAAAAGAATTTCTTCAGGACCGATTCGCTTACGGAATTAAATATATAGATACATAGAATATATTATCTCTAGCGTACTTAATTATTCGAATTACGCATTAATAATTCATTTATTATTTAACGCGTAGCACATTTATAATTAAAAAAACGTGGTAAAATTAAAATATTTTACCTGATTTTATTATTATTTATTTAGACATTACTTGGATACTTTATAAAAAAAAAAACACAGACCAACAACAACAGAAATACGTAAGTTATAAAAGTGATTCTGTAATGAACTATAAAGGTTCAACTAATCACAGTTCGCTATGTAACCAATACATATTAACTATATACTGTAAATATAACACGAGCCGGATACGTGTGCTACAAGACGAGCGGTTACTGCGTGGGTGCGCGCCACTCCGCTCCCCTCCTCAACAGATCCTATAAACGTCCTCCTGTATAAATATTACAATAATAATTAAATATAACAGTAGAACTCGTTAAATTTGTATGGGGGAGGGGGCCGCCGGGCTGTTCCATTCCACCTCGAGGGGAGTCCGCCTCCACCTACACGCCCGGCCTTGTTGCAGCGCTCTCCTCCACTATATTTTACATTTTAATCTTTAATATTAATGTAACTGATGGTCGATGGCCAGCGTCTTTTATTATCCCTCTTGCATAATTTCTTCAGCGTGATCGTTCTGAAACGCTTTATAAAGTAGCAATCTGAGTTTAGTTTCCTTATGTTGTCACTTGTATAGAATATTTTTTAATACGAATAAAAAGAACTAAATTTGTAGCCGTACTTATTTTTACGACACGAAACGTCCTAATTTTGAAGAACCTGGCGAACCAAAGCTAGCTAACCTACTGCTGGTATTTATTATTTAGCAATTAGGTCATTATAACTTTTAACGCTATTAAAAATATGGAATTGTGGAAAGGGATACCTTAAAGTTATGTTTCACAAAAAATAAATTTAACTAAATGTTGACATTCCATTTCGTTGCGGTATGAACTAGAGGTGACACATTGTCACCTGCTAAGTGTCAATTGATAACAATCTTCACTTACACCTTACTACTACAACTATATTAATATTATATATACTGTTTAACTAAATGTTGATCTTCCATGGCACTATATTTAGTTGTGGTATGAGCTAGAGATGACACATTGTCACCTGCTAAGTGTCAATTGATAACAATCTTCACTTACACCTTACTACTATAACTATATTAATATTATATATACTGTTTAACTAAATGTTGATCTTCCATGGCACTATATTTAGGTGTGGTATGAGCTAGAGATGACACATTGTCACCTGCTAAGTGTCAATTGATAACAATCTTCACTTACACCTTACTACTATAACTATATTAATATTATATATACTGTTTAACTAAATGTTGATCTTCCATGGCACTATATTTAGTTGTGGCATGAGCTAGAGATGACACATTGTCACCTGCTAATTGTCAATTGATAACAATCTTCACTTACACCTTACTACTACAACTATATATTAATATTATATATACTGTTTAACTAAATATTGATCTTCCATGGTACTATATTTAGTTGTGGTTATGAGCTAGAGATGACACATTGTCACCTGCTAAGTGTCAATTGATAACAATCTTCACTTACACCTTACTACTACAACTATATTGTTATTATATATGTATAAAAGTTTTAGGACGAATTTTATTGTAAAAAAGATTCTTCAAACAATAATTCGAACTGTTCAATACCTCACGCCGCTTGTCATGCTAACTTATCGAAATGGTTTTATACTCTACAGGAAGAAATATTCCCTTAGATAATGTTTATATTGTTCGGACAGGTCTTCTATGTATAATAAGAATAGATTCCAATTTTTTTTCAGTTTACGTTGATATATAAAAGAATTACTCTGATTATATTTCATATAAAACACAAATATTAAAAACCATTATATATAAAGATTTTTCTAATGGTTTGTGATTCAAAGAAAGGTAAAGGAATCGTTACACTGTCTAAGGCAGATTTCGAGCACTGACATCTTTTTCTTCAGTTCTGATTTTTTCTTGGATTTCATATCATATGTTTTCAGTATTTTTATCCACTATTTAAGCGTAACCAACAGTGGTTGTAGCTCAAATGTATTATGCAGTAATGGTGTAAGCGGCAATGTACACACCCTGTCCATCCCTGGAGCCTAATTACGCGGTAGGGATGCAAGCAGAAGCCACACACACTCTCATACGCGCACGCACATCACAAGTCACTGCATCATACTTTTATCACATACTCATCGTACTGTCATTAAAAATGTTATCTTCAATATCGAGATAATAATAAAGTTTTCTTATTCTACATATTCAAGTCTGTTATTCCGATCACTTTATACTTTAAACACTTATTAATCTAGTATAGGATTGCGATTTAAAAAGGGGTATATAAAAATAAAGATTTATATCGCGTCCCCCTCGATTATTTTGAATATGCATTGTATATTATGCTATATCGACCTACGGACAAGTAAATATCAAATTGGTTCATATTGGATTGTCGGTCACTTTTAACGTTTTAAAACACTAGTACAATGCGGTAGGTAAATACGGAATCAGTAAAATTGAAATGGTTGTTCAGAAACAATTACATACACTAATTCTACGGTCCTCAGAGACACAGAGAGACATTAAAAGCGTTACAGGCACAAGAGGTGCAGGCAACAGAAACGTTACATTAAAATTAAAACAATAACGTTTAATTTAACTGCAGCGGAGACGAGTGGCAGTGGCAGTGAGCGAACCGCCGTAGCCGTGGTAATTGTCAAGCAATTAGCATATAAAAGTATGTTCTGAGAATGGACTAGCACTTCAACAATTTATTATATGCACCGGCAATCATGAAATTAAACCGGCAATAAAACTATGCCGGGCCCATAAAAAACAAACAAACAATGCGGCCGCCCGAGTCATTACTTACAACTTTAGACTAATAATTACACACACTGTGGCGCCCTAATAACACGGCCGGCCGCACCCACAAAAACTGTATTATCTATGACCAGTAAAACATTATATATATTTATTGTGTACGTCAGCTCGCCGCTACGCTCCACGCTCGCTGTTATTATATTAAATAATTTCTCTGGGGTAAAGGTAATGCTATACATTATAGCACTGTACGCTTGTAAGTGGTCCGGCGTTTACGCTAGCTTGTTTGGCGAGCTTTTATATTTGCGGTTAGTGGTTACTGAGATTGCCTGCACGAATTTAAATGCTATACAAACGTGTTTTAATAAACAGATTAAGAGTAGTTCAATATCTGAACATGTAATGTTTTATTACAACACGTCTTAAATATTAATTCTACTAAAGTTGTAGAATGTCTAGAAATAGAATGTCATTTTACATGTTACCTGCAACAATTTTAACGCTACTTATTTGATTTCTTAAATGTTACTTTGATAATTAAATTTGGTAGTAAGTTACTATACTACTAGTTTATATCAAGTAAAAATGGTGCAGGAATACGATTTAAAAATAATTTATTTCTAATTCATGCCATCACACATGATAAATAAAAACAGTAAATATAAAACATAGTTTAGTGTTAAATTTTCATAACGAAGTCATAATTTACTTTAAAATATTTACCAAACATTTTGTAAAGGATAAACTTTAACCACATAGGAAACAGTGGATCTCATTTAAACCGTATTTTAAATAAAGAAAAGAGGATTTTTATATTTTAGAGTATCAATATCATTTAATACAAAATGTAAAAACTAAGAAGAGCAGTATCATTGTATTATACCATTGTGATCCTGGCAAAAACTGTTATAAAACAAACGTAAATAAAATGACAGCAGTAAAATATATGATCACGATAAAGAGGAGTATTTATTCGTACTACACAGCAAAATATAATGTGATGTATGCGGCAGTGTGTTTTGCAAATAATTACTCTGGTGTGGCGACAATACCAGCGCGAGCTTCGCTATGTAATATATTACGACAATTAAACAAATAATTCCACTCGAAACTATTAATTTCCATCTCTAATACAAATATTTTATTTGAAGATGGAGGAAACTGAAATTGCTCTACCATATTTAAACTAATATTACTGACATATATTATCACATTTGTTTAACTTGTATTAACTATGTACTGTATTTTAATATTATGCACTGCGGCTAGGGAGGAGGTGTAGACCACCTTCTCAGCACATTCCCATCCTAGTAGGCTGCAAACTAACATTTCGTATTTTTAGTTCAAACTGATTACAGGGTACATACACTCATCACAGAATGGCACATCACCATATTGGCACGTCAGGCTGACATTAGAAACACTTCTTTCTTCAGTATTGTCTTCCATGAACTATCACCATAATAGTTCGAATCCGACTAATCTATATATATATAAAAATGAATGTTTGTATGTTTGTCCTTTATGGAATCGTGAACTATTGGACCGATCATGATGAAAATGTGTACGTATATGTATTTTTCCACGGAGAAGGTTTATAAGCTATGCCCATCCCTTTCCCGATTCAGGATTCCGCCCCACTGGTTACAGAAATACCCATAAGAAATGCATTGCAGCAAACATATGTTAACGTCTTTTCAAATTTTTAATCAGCTGTTCTTTGTAAACATATATTACACTTATAGTTTTAAAGCATAGAGTAAGCTTAAGAGAAACGACAAATTTTGTTTAAACTGTTTTTGCAATCACTGTTAAACATAGACTTTACTATCCAGATAATACAATTCAAATTTGACGTAAAAATTCACCTTTAACTGCAATATTTATTTAATATAAACCATGCTCATGCTTGATCAGAAGAGTAATGCAGATATCATAATTACTATCTTACGTTGGCTACAAATATAAAGAATGTTATAAAATCAACCTTAGTTGTTTTTTTTGACAGAAGTATGGTTCTCAAAACTCCGTGTGTACATATTCTCTCGATCGAGACAACAAAGCAAGCTCAATCGTGGCATCGGAGATATAACTAATTTAATCTAAAATTTATTATAGTAAAAAAAAAATTTACTAAGTAATATAAGGACTTCGGTTCTTAAGATTTGCGTGCGAAGCCGTGGGTAACAGCTAGATAGAGGCAGGAATATGGTACATACCTTCATAATACGCCCAAGAGGCTCACGATGGAACGACTATCAATTATCTCAGCAATGTTTAGAATGTGATAGAAAAAGAATAAGTGAATATAGTGTACTGTTTTCAACGGGAAATTGCGTGCGAAGCCGCGGGCAACTTTTGCAAAAAATTATTGAAATGCGCAGCAAAGCGCGCCGGGCCCGCTAGTCTATATATATAAAAATGAATGTTTGTATGTTTGTCCTTTATGGAATCGTGAACTATTGGACCGATCATGATGAAAATTTGTACGTATATGTATTTTTCCACGGAGAAGGTTTATAAGCTATGCCCATCCCTTTCCCGATTCAGGATTCCGCCCCACTGGTTACAGAAATACCCATAAGAAATGCATTGCAGCAAACATATGTTAACGTCTTTTCAAATTTTTAATCAGCTGTTCTTTGTAAACATATATTACACTTATAGTTTTAAAGCATAGAGTAAGCTTAAGAGAAACGACAAATTTTGTTTAAACTGTTTTTGCAATCACTGTTAAACATAGACTTTACTATCCAGATAATACAATTCAAATTTGACGTAAAAATTCACCTTTAACTGCAATATCTATCTATATATATAAAAATGAATGTTTGTGTGTTTGTCCTTTATGGAATCGTGAACTATTGGACCGATCATGATGAAAATTTGTACGTATATGTATTTTTCCACAGAGAAGGTTTATATACTATGCCCATTGATGTAATTCGCCACCAGGCAGTGCTGCAAAAGATACAAGTTTTCAAAGCGCCTGCACACTAAAAACTGCAATTACGAGACAGTTATGTATATTAAATAACCAAACACTATATTGAAGTTATGATGTATATTTGTCTTGAAGATAAATTTCTGATTGAACTTAAAGTTTGAGTATTAGACCACTTTATAATAAATTACATGTAAGTGTATGATGGCTATAAACATACACAGATTCTCTTGATCGTGGCAACAAGGCAAACTCGACATTGGCACTGGAAATATAATTCATTTGAACCAGAAGTGCACATACACGGGCAAAGCTTACGAAAAGCGTGCGAAGCCGCGGGATACAGCTAGTCTATATATATATATATATATATATATATATATATATATATATATATATATATATATACATGAATGTTTGTGTGTTTGTCCTTTATGGAATCGCAAACTATATGACCGATCATGATGAAAATTTGTATGTATACGTATTTTTCCACGGAGAAGGTTTATATGCTATGCCCATTGATGTGACTCGCCAACAGGCGGCGCTGCAGAAGATAACAGTTTTCAAAATGCCTGCACACTATAAACTGCAATTACGAGATAGTTGCGTGTATTACATAATCAAACACTATTTGAAGGCGTTGAGTTATGTATATATGTCTATTGAGTTTAAGATACATTTCTGATTGAATTTAAAGTTTGAGTGTTAGACCACTTTATAATAAAGTACATGTACGTGCACAATGGCTATAAACATAAACAGATTTTCTTGATCGTGGCAACAAGGCAAACTCTACATCGGCGTTTTAAATATAATTCAATTTAACCAGAAGTTCACATACACGGGCAAAGCCTACGTAAAGCGTGCAAAGCCGCGGGAAACAGCTAGTGCTTTATATTAAGTTTTTCATTGACCTTTTCCAAATTTAACATATACAAGGTGCGACATCATTCGCTGAGGTTACACTATAGATGTTCCTGCGGGACAGACAAAACAGTTATGCAGATGTCATCAGCTCATTGAGTACGCTTCAAAGACGCTCTGCCAAATTTCATAGTTAGACAATCAAAGTCATAGAACTAATTCTTGCTATGTATTAATAAAGTTTTATAAAAATTTAAAGCCTATTAGATGAACTTTTGATACATGATACATTCAGCTTTTATTCGTTAAGATAAGTTGCATAGCAGTGATTAAATAATTAAAGTCTACACAATGTCGCCAAAAGATGGTGTTGTGTATATGTTGGGGTAGTAGTTAGTCTATATGTCACATTGTACAATGTCTAACTCATATTAAGTTTCAATATATAGTTATTTATTCTGCTATGTTTTCGTTGCCATCATGGTTAACCCTAAGACCAATGTAAACATTTTCGCCATCGCTCAACAAAATCCCTTGGATTGATTTGCATCATCATCGAATTAATGTTGCCTATACAGAAATGTAGCACATGAAAGTTTAGTATATAGGTTAATCATTTTCAACATGTGCGGATTGACAGACGAATTAAATTTATCCAGCCCCTCGAGTGATTAGACTTTGCTAAAGCTCAGCCAATTGGCGTGAAATATACACTTAATGAAATATAAACATCTCACCTGTCATTTTGGAAAGGGGGATGTCAAAATTTCATAATTCATATTAATGTTTTATCTCAACAATAGTTTCAATTTACTAAAATTCTACCTATGTTTAAATTTACACCTTAGGTTACATTCAACTCTCAAAGAACGAACACCACCCCCCGGTACCAAAATGAGTGTGAATAAATGGCAGTCCTTCTACGGTAAATAATAAATACGTACCAATTTGAAAAATCACTCTATAACAAGATTCTTGAAGCTGTGCCTAACAGCCAGCACCAAATTGTTAGTGGTTTCGCTAACGCTCAGCCAAACTATACATTCTAAATAATTATATTTTTATTCAATTTTTTATTATTTTTTTATTCAAAGTTAAGATTAAACAAAGATAGAGATGTACCACAAGTAAACCTGCAGGTACATGATTGTGTCTATACCTTGTTGTATAACCGTGCAACTCTAACTCTACAAGATAATTGTCTATACATTTAATAATTACGAAATAACTTTGGTCAATAAATGAGAGTAATAAATAAGTTTTTATCATTATATTTCGCACCGTATATATTATAGAAGATAATATAATAATGGACAGATGTATTTTTAGATTGTAGTATAAACACTACTATTGGTTCTCTTCAAAGTCACAGCTATAACTGAATGGATGGACCGATGTAGATTGGAAAAATGTAAACGTTAGCTATGAGCACACTATTATTTAATGCATAAATTTTCACTTTTTAATTTTTTTTAACTTACGGTCGGCAAATAAGCTTATCATCCCATATGACACTATTTAATACTTAACTGATAAACCTACATCAGTAGTTTGTGTACATTGTATTTCTAAACTTACATGATATAATTTAAACTCTGAGAATTTAAAATGCAATTTTAACTTTGATAGAGTCCTAAACAAGCGATAAGACTCTGTTTGAAATATACGTTTCAGGAAATTTGTGAATATTTCTTTCTCACTAAATTAAATTTCTTTCCTTATTTATATAATTTTACTTTTTTTAAGAAATAATCTGTCAGTCACTTCAGAAAGCTCAAAAGTATTCTCATAGATGTTTACTATTCACGCTCTGAAGCACCAATCTAAATAAAGCCATAAAAACTAGTAAATGGCGAGTGTTGTGAGGGGTATAGGGGGTAGGGGGGAGGCATGTGGCCGCCTCTAATGCATGTAACCACACGGGTCCAGCTCGCTAGTTAATGCCATGTATTATTGTTCGGCACAGAACACGGCCGCGGACTAGAGCTAGATGACAGATGTTATAAAGCATGGGTTTCTGAGAAGAAAGCACAAACGTATTCTAGTAAATGTTTACTATTCACGCTCTGAAGTATCAATCTAAATAAAGCCATAAAAACTAGTAAATAGCGAGTGTTGTGAGGGGTATAGGGGGTAGGGGGGAGGCATGTGGCCGCCTCTAATGCATGTAACCACACGGGTCCAGCTCGCTAGTTAATGCCATGTATTATTGTTCGGCACAGAACACGGCCGCGGACTAGAGCTAGATGACAGATGTTATAAAGCATGGGTTTCTGAGAAGAAAGCACAAACGTATTCTAGTAAATGTTTACTATTCACGCTCTGAAGTATCAATCTAAATAAAGCCATAAAAACTAGTAAATAGCGAGTGTTGTGAGGGGTATAGGGGGTAGGGGGGAGGCATGTGGCCGCCTCTAATGCATGTAACCACACGGGTCCAGCTCGCTAGTTAATGCCATGTATTATTGTTCGGCACAGAACACGGCCGCGGACTAGAGCTAGATGACAGATGTTATAAAGCATGGGTTTCTGAGAAGAAAGCACAAACGTATTCTAGTAAATGTTTACTATTCACGCTCTGAAGTATCAATCTAAATAAAGCCATAAAAACTAGTAAATAGCGAGTGTTGTGAGGGGTATAGGGGGTAGGGGGGAGGCATGTGGCCGCCTCTAATGCATGTAACCACACGGGTCCAGCTCGCTAGTTAATGCCATGTATTATTGTTCGGCACAGAACACGGCCGCGGACTAGAGCTAGATGACAGATGTTATAAAGCATGGGTTTCTGAGAAGAAAGCACAAACGTATTCTAGTAAATGTTTACTATTCACGCTCTGAAGTATCAATCTAAATAAAGCCATAAAAACTAGTAAATAGCGAGTGTTGTGAGGGGTATAGGGGGTAGGGGGGAGGCATGTGGCCGCCTCTAATGCATGTAACCACACGGGTCCAGCTCGCTAGTTAATGCCATGTATTATTGTTCGGCACAGAACACGGCCGCGGACTAGAGCTAGATGACAGATGTTATAAAGCATGGGTTTCTGAGGAAGAAAGCACAAACGTATTCTAGTAAATGTTTACTATTCACGCTCTGAAGTATCAATCTAAATAAAGCCATAAAAACTAGTAAATAGCGAGTGTTGTGAGGGGTATAGGGGGTAGGGGGGAGGCATGTGGCCGCCTCTAATGCATGTAACCACACGGGTCCAGCTCGCTAGTTAATGCCATGTATTATTGTTCGGCACAGAACACGGCCGCGGACTAGAGCTAGATGACAGATGTTATAAAGCATGGGTTTCTGAGAAGAAAGCACAAACGTATTCTAGTAAATGTTTACTATTCACGCTCTGAAGTATCAATCTAAATAAAGCCATAAAAACTAGTAAATAGCGAGTGTTGTGAGGGGTATAGGGGGTGGGGGGAGGCATGTGGGCCGCCTCTAATGCATGTAACCACACGGGTCCAGCTCGCTAGTTAATGCCATGTATTATTGTTCGGCACAGAACACGGCCGCGGACTAGAGCTAGATGACAGATGTTATAAAGCATGGGTTTCTGAGAAAGAAAGCACAAACGTATTCTAGTACAATGTTTACTATTCACGCTCTGAAGATCAAATCTAAATAAAGCCATAAAAACTAGTAAATGGCGAGTGTTTTGAGGGGTATAGGGGGTAGGGGGAGGCATTGTGGCCGCCTCTTAATGCATGTAACCACACGGGTCCAGCTCGCTAGTTAATGCCATGTATTATTGTTCGGCACAGAACACGGCCGCGGACTAGAGCTAGATGACAGATGTTATAAAGCATGGGTTTCTGAGAAGAAAGCACAAACGTATTCTAGTAAATGTTTTACTATTCACGCTCTGAAAGTATCAATCTAAATAAAGCCATAAAAAAACTAGTAAATAGCGAGTGTTGTGAGGGGTATAGGGGGTAGGGGGGAGGCATGTGGCCGCCTCTAATGCATGTAACCACACGGGTCCAGCTCGCTAGTTTAATGCCATGTATTATTGTTCGGCACAGAACACGGCCGCGGACTAGAGCTAGATGACAGATGTTATAAAAGCATGGTTTTTCTGAGAAGAAAGCACAAACGTATTCTAGTAAATGTTTACTATTCACGCTCTGAAGTATCAATCTAAATAAAGCCATAAAAACTAGTAAATAGCGGAGTGTTGTGAGGGGTTATAGGGGGTAGGGGGGAGGCATGTGGCCGCCTCTAATGCATGTAACCACACGGGTCCTTCGCTAGTTAATGCCATGTATTATTGTTCGGCACAGAACACGGCCGCGGACTAGAGCTAGATGACAGATGTTATAAAGCATGGGTTTCTGAGAAGAAAGCACAAACGTATTCTAGTTAAAATGTTTACTATTCAGGCTCTGAAGCACAATCTCAATAAAAGCCATAAAAACTAGTAAATAGCGAGTGGAGTGTTGTGAGGGGTATAGGGGGGGGTAGGGGGGAGGCATGTGCCGCCTCTAATGCATGTAACCACACGGGTCCAGCTCGCTAGTTAATGCCATGTATTATTGTTCGGCACAGAACACGGCCGCGGACTAGAGCTAGATGACAGATGTTATAAAGCATGGGTTTCTGAGAAGAAAGCACAAACGTATTCTAGTAAATGTTTACTATTCACGCTCTGAAGTATCAATCTAATTAAAGCCATAAAAACTAGTAAATAGCGAGTGTTGTGAGGGGTATAGTGGGGTAGGGGGAGGCATGTGGCCGCCTCTAATGCATGTAACCACACGGGTCCAGCTCGCTAGTTAATGCCATGTATTATTGTTCGGCCAGTACACTAAGCGGACTAGAGAGATCTAAAGCAGGGTTTCTGAGAAGAGCACAAACTATTCGTAAATGTTTCTATTCACGCTCTGAAGTATCAATCTAAATAAAGCCATAAAAACTAGTAAATAAGCGAGTGTTGTGAGGGGATAGGGGGTAGGGGGGAGGCATGTGGCTCGGAATGTAAACACCACGGGTCAGCTCAGTTAGCTTATGCCATGTATTATTGCTTCGGACCAAGGACTAATGCGTAGAGTGTTTACTATTCTATATAAAAGCATGGGTTTCTGAGAAGGAAAGCACAAACGTATTCTAGTAAATGTTTACTATTCACGCTCTGAAGTATCAATCTAAATAAAGCCATAAAAACTAGTAAATAGCGAGTGTTGTGAGGGGTATAGGGGGTGGGGGGAGGCATGTGGCCGCCTCTAATGCATGTAACCACACGGGTCCAGCTCGCTAGTTAATGCCATGTATTATTGTTCGGCACAGAACACGGCCGCGGACTAAAGCAAGATGACAGATGAGATTTTACATTCTTTCGCCTCAAATATTTGTAAATAATAGTATATTAAGTGTTATATTTTCAATTCTACAAAGAAGAGTAATCTTCGTAAAAAGGACCAAAGTAATAGAATCTAATCCTAACTGTAAATAATATTAGATAAATATCCGTGTACCTTCCAATACTAAATTAAACAATGCTGTTCGGAAATACTTTCAACATTCAATCTGTCCATCAATTACCAAACAAGAAGTAATACATTTCTACTAATTAAAAACAAAGTAAACTAAATATTATTAACAATAACTATAAATAAAATCTAGTGTAAATAAACTGAATAGTAGTGACTGTGACAGCTATTAAGTTGGACAAAGAGGTAGAAATATTAATACAAGATTTAAAGAACGTACACAATCATTGACAAAACGTCTACAACAAAATCAAATTCCGCAAAAATATTTTAAAAAACAGGCCATAATTACAAAAATTACATTAAATAGTAAAGTAATCAAAATTACGATGTTATATAAATTTAAAATACTTTGTATGGCCCATATGTGCATGTTTACTTAATTGTTTTTATAGGTTATAATTATACGCTGAATATGATATACTGCCAAAACACGTTTCTTTACAATAATAAATGTTTACCAAGAGGGTTAGTTTTCGTTTTATACTAATGTACTTCATTATTATTTATTTAACTAGTTATTACAAGTTAAGTTAAGTTTAAGTGACACATGTAGTTAGCCATGTGTCACTCGATGATGAAGAAAATAAAGTACCTGAAGACCACATCTGAGACAGGGTCTTTGGACAATCATTAAAAACTATTGATTTGAGATGTCCAATACAGATCAACCCTTATGGAGATAAGATATCCTAGGAAGTGTTGCTGTAAAACTACCACTAACAATCGGGCTGTTGTGTGCTGCGGCACCGTCCTGCTGGAACCACACATCTCCCACATCCACTTCATCGAGTGTTGGCAAGGAAAACTCTTGAATCATACGGATGTAACGGCTGTTGACCGCTCTCTCAAATGTGCTTACCGCCTTCCTCCTCAGACCATCAGTAGCTCCACGAAGCCCGATTCAAATAAGGAAGTTCCTCTGCCCCAACATGTACAATAGGGTCAACCGGGGCTAAGATGAGTTAAAAATTCTACGTTAACTTTAAAAATATGAATGACACGAACACTAGCATGTTCACTTTGTATAGCTGAATCTGACGTAGTTTGCACGATGAATGGTTTTACACTGGGGCATATCTGTCTAATTCCATTAATGAAACCTTCAACTATATTAAAATTGTGTGATCAACATAAAATTCCTTTTTTATCACAATGCAAATATGTGTGCTAGGAAAATAAAAGTTTTGTTACTTATTAAAATTGAGTGGGGCAAACTCAACCTTACCAATTGAGGACAAATGTTGTACGTAATGAATGAGTTACGTAAATCACATGCAGGAAGACAACTTCATCAGAAGCTAGTCTCCGGTATATCATACAGAAAATCGGCTCTCGTAGATTCCTCAGATCCCGGTAAATTTCAAAGAAATACGGAAACGTTTCTTTGACCATTAAGTCTGAAAAGTGTTATCAGATGCATTCGTGAATTACAAAAGAATACGACACCAATATGAATACAAAAAGTGACCGAGTTTGACGATAGTTGAGAAGGATTCAAATTTAACAATGAGGGTAAGGGATTCAGTTTGAGATTAATTGGGAATGAATCAAACCTGACAATATGAGGACAAAAGGTAAGGGATTCAGTTCAAAATTAGTTGAGAAAGATTCAAACCTGACAATATAAGTACAAAAGGTAAGTGATTGAGTTCAACATTATGTGATAAGGATTATTAAAATCCAAACATGAGTACAAAAGGTAAGGGATTCAGTTCAAAATTAGTTGAGAAAGATTCAAACCTGACAATATAAGTACAAAAGGTAAGTGATTGAGTTCAACATTATGTGATAAGGATTATTAAAATCCAAACATGAGTACAAAAGGTAAGGGATTCAGTTCAAAATTAGTTGAGAAAGATTCAAACCTGACAATATAAGTACAAAAGGTAAATGATTGAGTGCGACAGTAGTTGAGAGGGATTACAATCTCCAAATTCACATTTTTTATAAAAACTTAAATAAATATTAAGATCACGATTGTACTTAAAGATAACTTTATAAATGACAGTACAATAACCAACTTTTTGATAAGTAATCGCAGTAATTTTAAAGATCAATGCAGTCAAATAATTCACTAGGCCAATAGGTTCCGAATAACGTCATATAGTAAATACCATTTGGTAACATTATTTATAACCTACATACTTTATAACGCTGCAGAAAAATAGCTGACTACTTTTAATAAAATAGTGAACAACTTAAAAAGCCAAAAGTCGAGCCAAAATTAATTCTCTTTTAGAGTTGTTTGAAATCCCAGAGACATCGCTTTGTCAAAAATGTGTGCTCAGTCAAAGATTAACACTAAATGCAAAATATCGATTTATTCCCGCGGGACTGTAACAATACCTCTTACTCTTAATCTAATTTGCAATTGATATTTGACCAAATTGGCTTAATAACAGCCGGTTTAAATCAATATAGAGTTGTTGCGGGCTCACCTGATATTCATAACAGATCTCCGGGGAGACTTGATGTGTGAATATCAGATATGTGGTCTCCGACCTGCTCTGTTCACATTTACCATGCTGTTGTCCTCTGTCGTTACTTCTTTCCGTTATAATCGAATGGCTCTCAGTAGAATAGACAAACTCAATATTAATGTGTTAATGTGGTATGTGCTTTATACTCTTGGGGGCTGACAAAAATATAAACTCTCATTATGAAACTAAATAATAAATTGTCTTTAATCGGGAGCAACAATAACAATTTTTTAAGAGCTTAGCTAAAACTCGATGTACAAAGTTTATGGGAGTGCCGTACGAGTTTATAAACTTATTGATTAATCTTTAAAGAGTATACTGCGTTACCTAAACTGGTATATCTAGAGAATATAAGGGTGTTACAGTTCAATACGAATCCAAACCATTAAGGTACTGGTATAACTGTATTGACAAAACTATACCTGTAAATTGCATAATTCAGTATTAATCAGAGAACATAAGGCAGGTACAAACTGTCGACTGTATTGACAAACATATAACTCTAAAGTGGATAGTTCAGTATTAATCAGAGAACATAAGGCAGGTACAAACTGTCGACTGTATTGACAAACATATAACTCTAAAGTGGATAGTTAAGTATTAATCAGAGAACATAAGGCAGGTACAAACTGTCGACTGTATTGACAAACATATAACACTAAAGTGGATAGTTCAGTATTAATCAGAGAACATAAGGCAGGTACAAACTGTCGACTGCATTGACAAAAATATAACTCTAAAATAGATAGTTCAGTATTAATCAGAGAACACAAGGCAGGTACAAACTGTCGACTGTATTGACAAACATATAACTCTAAAGTGGATAGTTCAGTATTAATCAGAGAACACAAGGCAGGTACAAACTGTCGACTGTATTGACAAACATGTAACTCTAAAGTGGTTAGTTCAGTATTAAACAGAGAACATAAGGCAGGTACAAACTGTCGACTGTATTGACAAACATATAACTCTAAAGTGGATAGTTCAGTATTAATCAGAGAACACAAGGCAGGTACAAACTGTCGACTGTATTGACAAACATATAACACTAAAGTGGATAGTTCAGTATTAATCAGAGAATATAAGGCAGGTACAAACTGTCGACTGTATTGACAAACATATAACTCTAAAGTGGATAGTTAAGTATTAATCAGAGAACATAAGGCAGGTACAAACTGTCGACTGTATTGACAAACATATAACACTAAAGTGGATAGTTCAATATTAATCAGAGAACACAAGGCAGGTACAAACTGTCGACTGTATTGACAAACATGTAACTCTAAAGTGGTTAGTTCAGTATTAAACAGAGAACATAAGGCAGGTACAAACTGTCGACTGTATTGACAAACATATAACTCTAAAGTGGATAGTTAAGTATTAATCAGAGAACATAAGGCAGGTACAAACTGTCGACTGTATTGACAAACATATAACACTAAAGTGGATAGTTCAGTATTAATCAGAGAATATAAGGCAGGTACAAACTGTCGACTGTATTGACAAACATATAACTCTAAAGAGTATTAATTAGAGAATATAAGACAGGTACAAACTGTCGACTGTATTGACAAACATATAACTCTAAAGTGGATAGTTCAGTATTAATCAGAGAACACAAGGCAGGTACAAACTGTCGACTGTATTGACAAACATATAACTCTAAAGTGGATAGTTCAGTATTAATCAGAGAATATAAGGCAGGTACAAACTGTCGACTGTATTGACAAACATATAACTCTAAAGAGTATTAATTAGAGAATATAAGACAGGTACAAACTGTCGACTGTATTGACAAACATATAACTCTAAAGTGGATAGTTCAGTATTAATCAGAGAACACAAGGCAGGTACAAACTGTCGACTGTATTGACAAACATATAACTCTAAAGTGGATAGTTCAGTATTAATCAGAGAATATAAGTCAGGTACAAACTGTCGACTGTATTGACAAACATATAACTCTAAAGAGTATTAATTAGAGAATATAAGGCAGGTACAAACTGTCGACTGTATTGACAAACATGTAACTCTAAAGTGGATAGTTCAGTATTAATCAGAGAATATAAGGCAGGTACAAACTGTCGACTGTATTGACAAACATATAACTCTAAAGTGGATAGTTCAGTATTAATCAGAGAATATAAGGCAGGTACAAACTGTCGACTGTATTGACAAACATATAACACTAAAGTGGATAGTTCAGTATTAATCAGAGAACACAAGGCAGGTACAAACTGTCGACTGTATTGACAAACATGTAACTCTAAAGTGGTTAGTTCAGTATTAAACAGAGAACATAAGGCAGGTACAAACTGTCGACTGTATTGACAAACATATAACTCTAAAGTGGATAGTTCAGTATTAATCAGAGAACACAAGGCAGGTACAAACTGTCGACTGTATTGACAAACATATAACACTAAAGTGGATAGTTCAGTATTAATCAGAGAATATAAGGCAGGTACAAACTGTCGACTGTATTGACAAACATATAACTCTAAAGTGGATAGTTCAGTATTAATCAGAAAAAATGAGTCAGGTAAAGTTCAATATGGAATTCAAATTATGGTGTTGGGCAGACCGAAGTCACAAACTAACATTGAAAACTGAGCTGTAGTTTAACTATTGCACTATTTATTTAATGCGTTCTTAAGTTCAACAATGTTCCTGAATTTTCTAAATTACTAGCTATTGTCAACTTTTCCGGGCTTTTTATTTGTATATTGTAAGATAACACGGACAGATTTACTTATTATCGTGTTTGGGTTAATCAAAATAAAAGTACATTGTTGAGAAAATAAAACAAAATATTAGAAAACTCTAAAGTGGATAGTTCAGTATTAATCAGAGAATATAAGGCATTTATAATTCAATACGAATCTAAACCATTATGGTATTGGATGACTGCATTGACAAATATATAACTGTAAATTGGCTAGTTCAGTATTAATCAGAAAAAATGAGTTAGGTAAAGTTCAATATGGAATTCAAACTATTATGGTGTTGGGCAGACCGTAGTCACAAACTAACATTGAAAATTGAGCTGTAGTTTAACTATTGTACTATTAATTTAATGCGTTCTTAAGTTCAACAATGTTCCTGAATTTTCTAAATTACTAGCTATTGTCAACTTTTCCGGGCTTTTTATTTGTATATTGTAAGATAACACGGACAAATTTACTTATTATCGTGTTGGGTTAATCAAAATAAAAGTACATTGTTGAGAAAATAAAAAAAATACTAGAAAACTCTAAAGTGGATAGTTCAGTATTAATCAGAGAATATAAGGCATTTATAATTCAATACGAATCTAAACCATTATGGTATTGGATGACTGCATTGACAAATATATAACTGTAAATTGGCTAGTTCAGTATTAATCAGAAAAAATGAGTTAGGTAAAGTTCAATATGGAATTCAAACTATTATGGTGTTGGGCAGACCGTAGTCACAAACTAACATTGAAAATTGAGCTGTAGTTTAACTATTGTACTATTAATTTAATGCGTTCTTAAGTTCAACAATGTTCCTGAATTTTCTAAATTACTAGCTATTGTCAACTTTTCCGGGCTTTTTATTTGTATATTGTAAGATAACACGGACAAATTTACTTATTATCGTGTTTGGGTTAAGCAAAATAAAAGTACATTGTTGAGTAAATAAAAAAAGATTGGAAAAACATCAACTTCCGTCCTTTAAAGACTATGTTAATCCAATATTTATTCACCAAAAACAATTCAGCGATGTTAGGCTATTTGATTACCCTTTATAGATTTTCTCATAAGTTTTGTTCATAATTGAAGAAATTTTGATATTACATTTGCTGAATAGCCATTGATAATATAGGGAGAAAGAAAAAGTAGATGATATAAATGATTCCTTCACGATGAGTCTTCTTGCCAAAACTATCAAGCAGAGTAACTAAAGTGTTTACGATTTGGAACTGTTTTAATGGAGATTACGAGTTATTGTACAGCTGTCACAGTTAGTGTAGACTTCATCATTTATACTGGAATTGGCTCGCAGTTAGTGTAGACTTCGGCATTTATACTGGAGTTGGCTCCCAGTTAGTGTAGACTACACCATTTGTACTGGAATTGGCTCCCAGTTAGTGTAGACTTCGTTATTTATACTGGAGTTGGATCCCAGTTAGTGTAGACTACACCATTTATACTGCAGTTGGCTCCTAGTTAGTGTAGACTACACCATTTATATTGGAGTTGACTCTCAGTTAGTGTAGACTTCGTCATTTATACTGGAGTTGGCTCCCAGTTAGTGTAGCCTATACCATTTATACTTGAGTTGGATCTCAGTTGGTTTAACCCAAATAATTTATACTGGAGTTAGTTCCCATTTAGTGTAGCCTACTTCAACTACACTGGGGTTGGATCCTAGTAAGTATAACGCCTACACCATTTAAACTGGAGTTGGATCCAAGTTAATGTTTGTAACTTGGATACAGTATGTTTACTATAGACGAATGTATCATAGCAAGTTTTACGATGCCATGATGATGAAAGTTCGTATCTGGAAGTGTATATAGAAATCTGCCAGGTATTGATACGTGCGATGAAAGTCATACCTTGCTATGTAAACTTTCTAGTTATTACGAGTTTTAAATATTATACATTTTAATATTTACAAAAATGGGAAATGTGCTGATCAGTGAATGTTTCTTTTTCAACTATTAGTTTCAGCTGTCAAGGTTTCAGTAAGTCATTCATAGTAATCTATCAAATTAATTCACGAAAACTATATCCTAAATGTTACGGTAAATATATAACCACTGGATCGATATTTTCTGTTATAAACAAACTTAGTTGGGCAAGTATAGTTTTTTATTATATAATGTAAAAAATATTAGCTGGAAAATCTTTTGGACAGTTATCCTAGCGTTATCTAGCAAGAGTAAATGGAGGGGGAAAGGCGAACGGATGCATTCAGTGGCGAATCGCATGTCCGAGCCTTATTACAGCAGTATTTTAAAAGCAAGGCTTTAATAAGGCTGTATAGACGGGGCGGCGGCGGGGCGGGCGGCGGAACCAACACCCATTTCGATAACACTAATGTATAGTTTGTTTGATTCTATAATTGTAACAACACAAGCTAACCCCAGTTTCGCGTGCGCCACATCTAGATAGACCACGTGATTCTCGGGTTTTAAACAAGACACGCAGTTGAGCGCGGACATATTGCATGCAAGTTAAAATATAAAACTTACATATATTGTATGTATACCATACTATGTATTACAGTATTCTTTATTTTTAAATCATCACAAAAATCTAGACAGTAATTCTTCACCTTCAGTGTCTTTCTTTTTACAAAAAGTATCCCCACCTTTTTTCAGTCAACGTTAATCCAGCCCATAATTACTCCTTAAGAAAAAGAAACAACCTAATCCTACCCTGCCATAAAACATCTTTTTTTGAAAAACAAAGTCTTTACTCCTGCATCCGCCTTTTTAACTCTTTGCCATCCTGCTTGAAAATTGTTGTGGACGATATGGAATTTCAAAATCGTCTGAAAAAATGTCTTATTTCGAGAGAATATTACAGTGTCCGGGAATACGTTGAGGATAATAAATTGTAGATCACTCCTGTTATATTGATTTGGTCTTGTTGTGTTTGATCTGTCAGTAGTCTATACTTTAAGTTAGGATATTATAATTTTCTTGACGAATGCCTATGCATGTTATGTTTTTGGCAATAAACGAATTGATTGATTGATTGAATCATCTAATATTTAACAAGGAACAATTTTTAGCTAAATGAATTTTAATACAATATATAAACACTGGAAAAGTACAATTGATTATACATCCTACATTAACAAACCACAATATTACATCAAGTAAAGCAGATAAAAAAATACCTTAAAACCACTACCAAAGAACGTTTCTATGAAAAATTAAATTTAAAGGAATATTTCCAACATCAAGATATATATATTCCAAAGTGTTTACTAATCTAGTGCAATTAACTTCAGTCAAAAAGTAGAACACGGTAATTTTGCTAACAAACATTTATTCCGCTACTGTAGGTCCAACGTACAGTGACGGTTCCAACTGTAGAATTGGCAGGACCCTTTAAACTGGTGTCGAACTGCTTCCATTTATTAGAATGCGTCACCGGTTCCACCCTAAAAAATGTTCGTAATCATGTCCGTTCAAAATCCGGCTACCACCGAGCAACAACAGATTCATCATTGTAAGCAACAATATCCAACATTGCAAAGAGTGTAGAGTTCACGTGAGTGTTACCAAGGTTTTCACGATCTCTCGCGATTGTTTATGGAAACATGTAAAAACTCGCTTTATGGACTCACGTGGGAGACTAACGCCAATGTTTATGTTTTAACAATTCTGAATGTGATGAAAATTAGCAGTACATTCAATTCGCGAATTGAAGTTACTGCGAAATTGTCAATGCTAGTTTCTTAGGAACCACCTAAGATGTGAGACTAACATGTTTACAAAACTCCATTAAATCCATCGCGTACTGTCGAAGATTTACTGATGAGTCATGGGTCAGTAATACTGGGATTATACGGGGTGAGGCAGGCCACCGTCCGAGATGTGTAGCGGCTGTCCCGAGAAACCCATCTTCTTCATTTTAATGAAAACCTCATATTAGAATTGGAGAAAATATTTATAACACCTACAATTCTTCAAAATGACATTTTTTGGAGTTAGGGGTATTTTTTTAAAGATATCAAATGTAAAGGCAGATATAGCCGTATCTAAATTTAGAGGTCTCTATTTAATGGTGATTTAGAAAAATTCTTTTGCTTCTTGTATGTGAGTGTTCGAAAATGTCAAGGTTGTACGGTTGTTTTACTGTTAACTCGTTAACATTTTAGCAAATCAAAATTTTTATATTTTGTAATTTAAGATTAACAAAGAAGTACCCTTTCTAAAAGTAAGTTACAGTCGTCACTGATCAGCACATTTCCCATTTTTTGTAAATATTAAAATGTATAATATTTAAAACTCGTAATAACTAGAAAGTTTACATAGCAAGGTATGACTTTCATCGCACGTATCAATAGCTCTCTTAAAAACTAAATACTCAATGTTGCTTATATATTAATGAAGTACTATGCAAAACTTTCAGCCACATTATTCATTAATGACAGTAAGACTTGTAGAACAAATTCTTAATCAACATTGAAATAATTTGGTGTCTTTGGAAAGCTCGGGTATAGTAAGAATATAGAGTACAATAACTCACTGATTGTAAACAAATAACATTACTCAATAAGATAGAGAACATAAGTCAAAGTGGACAGAACTAAAAACGATAATCACTAAACAACAAATTTAAATAAGTAAACGTATAAAACTATATAAATGATCCGCATATAAATGACAGATATCGGTTGACTGCACAATCGTTACCGAGTGACAACTTACTTGGTGACAATGGAGGCCCCCGCAATGGTGCTGACCTCCCCCGCCATTCTCATCTGAAACTGAAAAAACCACGAGTTAGAAATATCCCTTCCGTGGTTTATTTTACCATATTGCCATATTAATACAAACATAACACTTTCAAAGATTTAGAAACTCCGTATTCTTGAAAACTTATTGCAGGAAATTGTTATAAGAATTTTAACTATTTATTATCTTTTTTCGTACAAAATGTGGACTTTATTTTTTTTAGAATTAATTTGAAGTTACGTTTAAACATATTCCATTATAACGGTTGTATACTTTATATATATATATATATATATATATATATATATATATATATTATTATATCTAAACAGCCACTCTCTTGAAACCTTAAGAGATATGGAAAGATAAGTATAAGTAATTTGTTGCTTAAAATTGCTTTAACATGTTAACAAAAGTGTCAAATTTGATTTATGTTATGAAATATTCCAGATAATATCTTTTCCCAAATTGAAAATTGAAATTCGTTAAGGCTAGCTAACAACCTCGACCAACCAATGTGTCTCTCAATGTGACTGTCTCTGTATCGCGCTTAGTATGGATTTTGTAAAAAACTACACTACTAAGTTAGAGTTCACAATTAGTCATGCAAATGCTGTATAACGTTTACAACATTATTCGCCCGCTATCTGGAACTCTTAAGAGGTATCAAAAAATACGTACGAGCATACATTATTGTAAACGACCTGAGAATTGTATCAAAGGTGGAAAGGGTTGATTCAATGCGAATATTTCACCTCCCGCTTAGTGCAGCGTCTGAGATCTGACACTGTCACAGACAGACTCCTGCCACCTCGAGACTACTTCTGTCCATAAAATCCATAAAAAGTAGGCGACTGGAACGTCCAAAACGAACTTTGTCTGGTTATCCAGGAGCTATCCAGTGTAATCCAATCGAGGTGAAGAGACACATCAGATGCACTAAATTAGTGTCAGATCTCACACGCTGCACTAAGCGGAAGGTGACATGGAGCTGAAATATTTATTCTAATTTACGTTTCAGAAAGTATTACGGTGACAAACTTAAGTAGCTTATTAGTGGTATGGACTCTTATTGAAGATTTCCGGATCAGTTCGACAACGATGTATTTCTTTGAGAAACATAAAATTACATTAATCTAAAACTATAAAAACTATCGACAACAATTAATTACTAAAAAAAAGTTATGATTCGATAAACGAAAAGGTGAGTCCACAATAATTGCCGGAGTAAACAGAGTTATAATTATTATTATTACAATCTCTGACTGCGCGGAGTTTGTTTTGAAGCTATCGCCAGAGAGGAGTGCCGGAACCAGAATAAAGCCGTATTGTGGCTGGGACCATTTAAACTGTATGTTCTTATTGGCCGAGAGCAGAGCACCCTTTGTACATGGCGGCCAAATTACGGGCCAGCATTAATCGCATCAAAGCGTCTTCTTGGGCCAAGGAGACGTCCGCGGGCGGTCAAACCGACTCAAACGAAATTGTCTTATTATTTGCTGGGAATATCATTTTCTAGTGGTCAGTTGGGCTTTGAGAGCGCTCCATTCGGACGATTGCGTTCCGTGGAACTAGTTTAGCGTTTTGTATTAGCCTGTCCTCTTGTCCGCAGTCCGCCTTTGCTTTCTGCAGTTCAAATTGTTTTCTTACCCTTATAGAAACATTTCATCTTCTTCTCTGTTTATTCGTTTTGTCTCCGAGCTTTGTCACAATGGTCAGAACTTCAGACAGCGCAGTCTGCGTTAATGGCTTTGTCATCATATAATTTGTCATCGCTTATTGGCTGAGCGTAGCGAAGCCTGTCAGTCGAGGGACTGGAAACATTTAATTTCTCTCTGCCTGTCTATCTGTCCGCATGATATTAGGTTCAGAAATGAACTGACCTATGAGCTTTAAATTGTGCATGAAGAAGCTTTGAGTAACACTGAGTTCAATGATGATGCATGTGTGGCTGAGCGTAAGCCAATATGTTTATATTGTTCTTAAAGGTAACTTTGAAAATAGCTATATATTAAAAACAGCGAATAATTTAAAAGAAACCCAACACACTAAAAAAGATATTTAAACATGAGACATATTAACACATCTAGCCTAGTATTCCAACACATACAACACAATTTTATAGTGATTTGGTGTGCAGAGCTCACAAGAACTTTTACTATTTAACTGATATAAAATTCAATTTAATGAACACAGATCTGAATGTGTCATGTGGAAAGATATGTCAAGATCGGTTTCATTTTTCAACTTTTAAATTTGCATGCAACTTCATTTCTACATGAATGAATTTTATGATGCTCCGTTCTAGTGTTACTTTCTTTTTTGTATGATTGCTTGTTTGTCTATCTGTTGCAGGACATCTGGAGAATTGATCTGAAATCTTCCGTGGAACCTCAAAGAAGCCCGTTACGACACGTGTTGTAGCATACTTCTCCGACACATGTTGTAGCGTACTACTCCGACACTGTTGTAACGGACTACTCCGATCCATGAAAACTGTTTTTCTATCTTTGAGACCACATATCGCCATTTTAGAATATGAAGACGGCAACCTACGTGAAAGTTTACTGAACACGGTTCAAAGATTGCAACACATCCGTTACAGCGGCATACTCTGCCAAGTCACTTCGTTTGGAATGACATAATTGTTGTTTTTTACGTTTAAAGAAAAGTTGTGTTTAGAAAGCTAAGGGTCCAGTTCATTTAGGGTTGAGCGCACCAATAAATTAAGGGAATTCGGGGAATCCCAGCAGCTATGTAGATATTACGATTAGGTATGTCGGGATTCAGCTCGTATACACATTATTGACGTTAGAGATGACAGAGACTAGGTTTACCTAGTTAAACACAAGTAGCGAGGGTTGGTGAAGAGAAGAGCAGACACGAGCCATACAGGGATACATCCACACCGGTCAAACTGCCGAGTCACTCACAAGGCACTGACTGCCACAATGGAGAATAATATTATGGCTTCAAATAACACGACTTGTGCAGGGTTTTATATTGGCGGAGAATGTGTTCCTCAAACAACGCGGATTTAAAATACTTCTTCCGAATACTTTTAATATTTTCATATAACACCCACAAACACTCTTAAAAATAATTTCAAGAAAATGTATTTGGTGGAAAGATAAGCAACGTTTTTGATACCTAGTCGAGTCTCAGAAAACAACGTGCCCCATTGTTTTGTATCTACAGTAAATAAATATCAGCCGTAGTTGCGTCATGCGCGTAGTAAAACATAGTAGTATCTAACTTTTACCACACCATTCTGGACTTGTACTTCATAATAAAAATTGATTTATGTAATTAATAATAATACATAATATGTCCATGTAGGGTACTCAAAATTGGTTTCCTTTGACACTGTATTGATAATAATTCTTTATTGTTGTACAACAATGTCCAAAATATTTTTTTATCGATGACACGTTAGTTTATTATAGGCACAGCCATTTATCACCATCGTTATGGACTCTCTTTAAATATACACAATATGTATAAATATATACTAAAGAAAAAAAATTCGTAATAATCCTTTTGACATTTATACACAATGCCGTTTTCAATAAGGATACACAATGTATATCCATATCATATTCGTGATCGTGTGCATACGTATATGACCTGATGAAATACTTTCTTTTTAGACATCTGAGAGGGTCAAATAAAATAACGATAAAATGTTAATTTTCATCCATTGTAAACTCATCAACTGAGTAAAATATCTTATATTATAGAAAACGTATTAATCGAGATTTAAATATTTAGGGTTCATTGATTCGTCTCTGATCTCCAGGGAGCTTATTAATTAGCTTAACTTGTTATTGCTTAGTGGTTAGCAACTATTCGATTGAAATCGCTGTATACTGTTCAATCCGGAAATAGTTCCTGGCTCTGGTCTCGTATTGGTAGATCTCCCTGCCCTGAGACAACCTTTGAGCAAACACTGTATATGTAAAAATGTTAAATTCAGCTCCAGTTCACCTTCCACGTATTGCAGCGTCTAAAATATAACGCTGTGACAGATTTGACTACTGGAATCTGGAACAAACATCCATCTGAAGAGAATATTTTTCAGGGGCTTTTGCAAATAAAACAAGTACAAAAAATGGATTTGTTTATGCTATAATGTATTTTCTTCATTAAATTTATAAAAGTAATACACGATGAACCCTTTTAAAAGAATTCTTAAAACATAGTATCTGTATTCAATCTCATATAGATCATCATCACGTACCATATAGGTTGTATTAAACAAAATCAAATAACTGAAATAAATTAACATGTGCTTAAGCATTACTTTTGTGGCTAATTTTTGTCAATGGAAAAATTCTCTTATTCAAATAATAATTTCGTTATAACATATTTTAATTTAATAGCATGTTGAGACTAATTTTAGCAATTTTATGAATTAAAAATGATCTACCCTTATATTTTATATTATATAGTTTATATTAGATTACCCTTCCTGCTTCTGTCAAATTTCCAGATTATTTTCAATGTTGATATGTGTGTGCTCATTATTATTTAGTTTTAAGTAGTCAGCATATTCGAACTTCATTATTTTAACAGTTAAATTACAACGATGTCAAAATATTATTGGACAAATCGGACCATTCTCAAATTTACTGTCAACGAATGCATTCGTCAGTAAATAACAGATTTATAACAAATAATAATACAAGGGTAGCAATAATACGAACTACGTAGCCGGCGGTGGTGGAAGTCTCGTTAACAGCGAACTGTGGGAATCATCTGTTACCTGAGTTTTAACAATCAACAAGCTATTTTTGTTTGGGCACATTTTTTCACAAAATATCGATCACCGTTCGGTTATCCTTGAACAATCGCAAGCCGAAGTGAGGCTGGGACAATCAGAACGTTGTTACCACCAGCTCGTTACAAACATCGACATGGAAATAAAATTGTTTGCATATTTGAATAGAAGGGAGACCCGCTATCGGAGTGTGGACCGGAATTGAATATCACTCGCACAAAATAAGATTATATTTGATTTCAATAAACGAAAAAATGGCGGAGGTTGTTGCGACCGACGATGAAAAAAACCGACACATTTTTACGTCGGACGAGTCGGGCAGAAATGTTTTAATGTATAAACTACATGTGCACTCGACAGTGGTGCGATCAGTTATACAATTCAAATTTTATCGCCAGACACCAATCACGGGAGCGGTTTTTTGCACCAACGAAGCCAATAAAGGCGGAAAAAGTTATTTTCCGACCGCAAGTAATATAAACGAATTTGAACGGGCGATTCCTGCCGTAATTGGACTCCTATATGTTGGCGATATAATTTATATTAAAAAATACCTACGCGTCCCTACGGGTGTATTACCGGTAGGTCGGACACTTGATTGGATTTCTGATGTCAGTGCGCGCGGTTTCCAATTTCCCTACCACCATTAATTATTGGATTTGCTCATGGTGGCCGGCCACGCCATACATCACCACCGATACAAATATAGCAAATACATTTTTACAAGTGGTTCGGTCCGATCTTTATCTGTTGTCCGAGTATTTTTGATGAAACCCCAACACCAAACGCGCATGGAGTTGATTTTATATTTCTTTACTGGCGAATAAAACACACACAAAATATATTTTCTAAAAAAATCTTAAGAAATAAAATGACACTAAGACAACATGTGCGAGTTCTGCTTGTGAATCAGTTATCCCCCTGTAGATGGAGTGGTCAAACATTACTGAAGCCGCTACATTTTACCGCTTAAATTTAAAACGTGCGGGTGGAATAATGATAATCTCATGATTAATAGGCGGTTTAATTTATATTTCATAACCACTCTTTATCTACAGTATTAATTGCACATAAACAGACGTACGTAACAGTGAATGATTCGAACCTGTTATCCTGGTGAATTCTTGAACGAACATGATAGATTGGAGATATAAAGATAGGCTGTACAGTGTACATACCCAACGGAATGCAACAAAAAGTTTTTCACGCCGGTTTTCCTAGTGAATTCTTGACAGAACATGATGTACTGGAGACATACAGGGAGACAACTGCACATAGCCAGACAAATTTAAAAGAAAATGTTTCAGCTCTTTTGAGGTGATTTCTTGACAGGACATGATGTACTGGAGACATATAGGGAGACAACTGCACATAGTCAAACACATTTAACAGAAAATGTTTCACCTCTTTTGTGGTGATTTCTTGACAGGACATGATGTACTGGAGACATATAGGGAGACAACTGCACATAGTCAAACACATTTAACAGAAAATGTTTCACCTCTTTTGTGGTGATTTTTTGACAGGACATGATGTACTGAAGACATATAGGGAGACAACTGCACATAGTCAAACACATTTAACAGAAAATGTTTCACCTCTTTTGTGGTGATTTCTTGACAGGACATGATGTACTGAAGACATATATGGAGACAACTGCACATAGTCAAACACATTTAACAGAAAAATGTTTCACCTCTTTTGTGGTGATTTCTTAACAGAACATGATGTACTGGAGACATATAGGGAGACAACTGCACATAGTCAAACACATTTAACAGAAAATGTTTCACCTCTTTTGTGGTGATTTCTTGACAGGACATGATGTACTGGAGACATATAGGGAGGACAACTGCACATAGTCAAACACATTTAACAGAAAGTGTTTCAGCTCTTTTGTGGCGATTTTTTGACAGGACTGTACTGGAGACATACAGGGGGACAACTGCACATAGCCAGAAAAATTTAACAGAAAATGTTTCAGCTCTTTTTTGGTGATTTGTTGAGAAGACATGAGCTATTGGAGACATTTAAGGAGGCAGCTGTACACAGCCAATGAAATGTAAGGGAAAATGTTTCACCTCTTTTTGTGGTGATTTCTTGAGAAGACATGAGCTATTGGAGACATGTAAGGAGGCAGCTGTACACAGCCAATGAAATGTAAGGGAAAATGTTTCACCTCTTTTGTGGTGATTTCTTGAGAAGACATGAGCTACTAGAGACATGTAAGGTGGCAGCTGTACATAGCCAATGAAATGTAAGGGAAAATGTTTCACCTCTTTTGTGGTGATTTCTTGACATGACATGAGCTATTTGGAGACATGTACACAGCCAATGGAATGCAAGACAAATGTTTCACTCCTGTTGTCCTGGTGTAATGATTTCTTGAGAGGACTTAAGCTGTTGAAAATATGTAGGAAGGCAGCTGCACATAGCCAGACAAATTTGACAGAAAATGTTTCGCCCTTGTAATCTTGGACGAATGTAGCTCCTGATCACGAGAGCCCCGGCAGCCGACCAAGGTCAGATCCGGCACAAGAGGCAGTGACAAGGTCGCCCCATGAGCTACTGCAGGTTACAAGAGTAATGGTTGTCACAGAAATACCAGCGGTACTGTTTCAATATTAATAAACCAGAGGTAACTTATTACCGTTTCACTTATCTCAAGATTGTATCGGATCAATATATTATCAGTAAAACGTGATATATGTGCACCCAGTTCAGTAACACACCTGACGCAACGCCGCCAAGACCATAAAAATGTCGAGAAAGGCACTATTATTGACACACACACAAAGAATAATGAGATTGTCTCTGATATAAAGAATAATATCAAAATCAATTTAAATAGGTTGACTATATACATATTAACATTCAAATTCTGCAAAGCAATTTGGGAACCCTAAAACTAATCCCGGAAAAAACACATACAAATTTTAAATTCACGTAAATATATGTTAACTGTACTTTGTTTGATAATATGTTTACATTAACGAAACTCATTTAGTCAAAATTACCAACATAAAAAATAATAATATCTGTGTCCTTAAGAATCGTGCCACATAGACACTACCTAATATAGAATCAATATTATGGAAAAGAGGACAAAATATATCCTGCCAGTTATGTGCTTCTTGTTTTCTAATCCATAGAAAATATAAACATTTACTAAGCCTACCCTTGTGGGATACAATATTATGAGTATTTTCTTAACTACTTAAATTGAAAAGAAAAATGGACGAAATAAAACTTACAATACAAAAATACCACAAAATATGTCCAGAGCTTTAATGAAAAAATAATTGCAACATAGATGTGTCAGATATAACAACCAAAGTTATTTTCTTCTAAATCGAATGTTATTACGTTTTTGAACACGCTGCAATATATGACGCATATCACGAAATCCTAAAGTATGACAGCTTACTTTGTTAACTTCGCAAATTTGATTATAATTTTAAATTGTTGAGTACTTGAAGTATGTATTCGGTATCACCGTACACAACATTACCGTACATATTTACAGAGACGAATATCAAAAACAAGCTTGTCTGAGCAGACCTACACAGTATGACATCATTATCACAAGGTGATATTATGGAAGCCGAGGCTAAAAGATAATAGGAAAGAAAATAAGCAAGACGCGTTTGGGGCTGTCGCCTGGTAGCCAAGCACTGAGGTCAGGAAGGCGGTAGCTCGTCTGGCTAGCACCCAAAGAATGGCTCGCCTTCTGGTTATCACTGGGGCCTTTCCAAGTGCGCCGGTGCAGCTCTAGACTGCTGTCTCAACCTCGCCTCCCTGGACATTGTCATTCGTGCTATGGCCAGGAGGAGTGCCTACTGTCTTCAGCTGGCGGGGCTCTGTTTGGAAGCTGCAACAGGGAGCACTGCATCCTGATTCAGGAGAATGCTCTGCACATAATCTGATAAGTTGTCTAAAATATTTTCCTTCGACAATCCTTTCCAACAAATCCTTTCAGGATTGTTATACCTTCTAGGGAGACTAGGTCGGAGAGAGATAGAGAAACCTCTTCCACCAGCGGACCTTGAATGGTTTGCATATGCCTCTAACACAAAAACTGGCACAGGCGCTGGAATTGTGGGTGTGAAACCATGTAGGGAGCTAGTGGTCTCTATAGGGCCTCATCCCACAGTGCTTCCGGCAGGAGACACACTGACACAGCCATTATGGAATATGTTTGCGAGAATCTTCGTCTGTAGTGGAGGAAGGAGATTTCAAAAGACAACCAGGCTGCATTAAAGGTGATGGAATCTTGTATATTCAACTCCAAAACTTCTGGGATTGCTTCCCTTGGCAGAATCAACAATGTGGCTTTTTGTTGGGTTCCTTGTCATGTGGAAGTCTCTGGGAACGAGGGGACTGATGCTCTGGCCACCAACTTGGGCTCAGCGTCCAATATGACGGGCCACACCCGTTCTGTGGCATTTTTAGGTGTACACCCTTTAGGGCTGTCTTGCAGTGGGTTCACACTTAACTTGAGAGAAGGTGGAGACTGCATTCGGGTCTGAGCACAATGGTACTAGAGTCGCTTTTCCCCAGGGTGGTGTCTGACCCTCCCTCCTTAAGTAGATCGGTGTCTTCTCGGGTTGTGGGTCTAATTACTCGTGCAGGACATGATCACCTAACGAAGTATATTCACAGAGTCGGCATTCTCCGGGAGAATCTGCTCTGTAGAATGTGTGCCGGGCAAGAGGAAACTGCTGAACACCTGCTCTTAGACTATTCTGCGATGGAAAGGGGGCGCAACGTCATCTTTGGTAGACTGGACAAGGGTGGTGAATTTCCCAAGGAGGACCTAATCGGTTGTTTTCGGCGGTTTGTAAAACTGAAGGAAATGTAAAATGAGGCAACCACTCGTGTTGTACTTCCGGGGTGCACTAAGGCTCTTAAGTCCATGACAACAAGCCGCGCATTAGACGCAAAAGAAGCAAGTTACCACTTCAGTTTTCATATTTAATATTAAACATATCAATAACCACACAATTGTAAAAAAAAGAAAAAATAATCTAAAATTTTAGTTTCCATATTAAATTAATATGAACTATTTTAATTCCTGTCCTTGCCGCTCCATTGTATCTACGTAAGACGACATCACGTCAGAAAAACTGTTACTAGTTAGTCTAAACTGACGCAAATCATTATAAAGCATGCACATCCTGCCTAGTAGTCAGAGAGAGGAGGGAGTCAATACAAACCAATCAAGCTCTCTCAATATTTGTGTACCAGGTAAGTTGCCCTGCGATAAGTACACTAATTTGCCAATGTCTAGGCAATTACAATAATTGTGTTCGAAGTCATCAAGTGTGGATGTTGTCTAACTTCAAACAGGCAATGGAAGAAATTTGCAGCTGTATGGTTCTGAGTGATCACTCATTACTCAAGTTAAAAGGAATTCCGACAACCCAGAATTAATCATTAAACGTTTCAGTCACAAAAAATAAAAGAAATTCGCGGTAATTTGGTATTATCCGGAGACCACCGTTTCTCGAAAAGTTTTTCTTAGCGGGGACCAAGAATACTAAATTATTAGAAATAACTTTTTTGACTTACTAGAAATACATGTCATTGTGACAATTGGCTCTTGTTTCCTGCCAACTAAAAGGAAGCGATATCGACGATATGGAGGCCACTCTGTTCCTATCTACCGTTTGTTATTTGTTAAGAAACGTGGCCTCCAAGTACCAAATTCCCATACGGTATGGCTCACTATGGGCTGTACAACTCACCACTATGTTCCAGTAGAAAAAAAATTAATGAAAGAATGAGTATTTATTATATGACATTTAACTACTCATAACTTAAGATTAGAATTAATTCTGGGCGTAAAATATATCCTGTCAACAACTGATGACAATAGTAATAAATATTAAAAATACTTGACTCAATTTACTTCTATACTTTACCGTAAAGACCGTAAAATTCTTATCTAAATAACTTTAATAATAATAAATAATCACTGATTTAAAACACAATTATTTGTTAAAAACGAACGAATATTGTTAAAAGCATACCTAAAAAAATACTTAATACACGTCCAATATGTTAAGTACGAGTACGTATATAAATGTTACATCTTTATCCACTGAGACTGCAATGCCTCTTAAGTTGCATCCATATAATATAGCTGATTTAAGGTGAAAAATAGATCGTACTTTCGAAATTAATAAAACAAACATGCTCAAACCTAATAAAAATAAACTAGCATTGTCAAAACCCACACTCGTAACGTAACTAAGTTACAATAGCAAAGGCATTTCTCATATATGGGTCATTCTAGTAAATACAATAATTGGTAAAATGTAAGATACACCATCTTTATAACAGTTGGAAATACAGTAACAAGAGCCTTAACGTCTTTACGAGAACTAACTAAACTTAAATGGAACAAAATTTCGGTGTTAGTAAAGTTAAGTATTTCTTATACAATATGGCAGTTGTTTAAAGATCTGGAATTCTATTTTCGGTTAAATAGCTACGAACGTCTATATTATAGAATGCAAAATCTCTCGTTCAAAGAAAAAACCTAGTGCTGCGTATTAAAAAAACCCAAACTTTAATACAACCTGAAGTATTATATTGAAAAATAAAAAGCTTAATCCGCTTTAGATCGGTTGAGAACAATTGAATTTTGTTTTTAGATTACTTTCTCGTAACTGGTCACAAATCCATCATGATTATATCAATAGCTGAGATGGAAATCAGAACAGGGAAAAGAAGAACGGAATAATACTGCAAAGCAAATGTTAAGTTGTTTAATAAACACATGCAGACTTGTTAACATTAATCTAATCGTGGTAATGAATGTTTTCGTCTTAATCTGATAATATAGAAAATAAACACGTTTATTTTACATATGAATCGTATAAAGTTCTGTGCTAATCTACGAGATGATAAGATAAAAACTGTTTTAATTGCATTACATTCTAGTTGCATTACAATTTGTGTTCTCTCATTTAGTACGTAAATAACATACTAAAAAGACAAATATTTTAATGAAAATAACGTTGAGGTTTCAGAATATTTCTTTACGAATTTACAACCCAACGTGATGGTTTTAATTTACCCCATACATACAGAATATACAAATTAGATATAGGATTGGAACAATAAAAACGATAAAAAATAATGAATTAACTGTGTCACGTAAGAATCGTAATAATAATGACTACATGTCACTCGAAATCAGTCACAAGAACAGAGTACGAGCTTATTAGAATAATTTTAAGTTCGTAAGTAAGTAAGTTCGATTCTGCTGTCTGCTCCTAAAACTGTACCTCGTAGAAGTGATGACCATAGTGTCAGTCCGATATAACTTGTGATTTGATAACAGTTTGGAAACTAGAAATATTATCTAATCTTGTTAAAACACGTCTCTTGGTTTTCATTTATATTCAATAGTATTGTATGATAACATATATTTTAGGGACTCACAACATATTTTAGCCTCAAAGTATTTTGATTCCAGAAATTGCCAACCGAATACCCGTTTATCCTAAAATTAAAGGTATTAAATATTGATATTGATTAAAAAGCTGTTAATACTACTGGCACTTCGGAGAATCATACGTTTCTATATCTTCTCCAACCTCCCTCATTTCAGAAATTAAGAAGTACTTATATTTGTTAAGCTAAATCTCACGATAAAAAAATTGGAACAGATTAAATTGCGGTTGAGGAACAGTATGTGTTCGAAGGAAGCTCATTTTAGACGTGAACTAATGTTACTGTTACAATGTGCCACAAATGTAGAGCACAATCAGAGAAATAAACTCGAAGACAACTCATTAAGTCGTTAATTGATAGGGAACGTTTATTGGGTTCCGTACACTGTAAAAAGTTAACGTCTGCAAAATTAATGTACCGGAAAAAACAATGGAAACGTAATGAGTAAGGCAAGTGTAACCAATAAAGGTGCAATCGCTATGATTAACTATCAAAACTAAGTTAATAATGGATTCTGATAGATACGAGACATAAACCTTGGCAATGCCATTATGTGACAATGTTGCCTATAAAGAACATAGAGAAAATAATCTGTTTCCAAACGGCAATAATGTCCGCTTGGTTTGACACAATGCAAGATAATTTCAAGACGTACTGATTAGTTTCTTAACGTGCATTTTTAGTTTTGTTACCTTAACAGGAATTATTTAAGATTATTCCTAGTGGAATTTATTTGTTATTTTGTCTATTATTGGTATATTATTAATATTTAACTAAATATTGTGTTTATAATAATTCATACTAATCAGTAGAAAGCTTGCTAGTACTCGTATAACTGTATTCACTGTAGTACAGAAGGGCGAACCAATTTTCCGTGTATTCTGTACTTTTCCAGCTAGTTAAGCTTATAGTAACCAAGTATAATTAGGTCAATCAGTACGTACTCGTATAGCCATATTCACTGTACTACAGAAGGGCGAACCAATTTTCCGTGTATTCTGTACTTTTCCAGCTAGTTAAGCTTATAGTAACCAAGTATAATTAGGTCAATCAGTACGTACTCGTATAGCCATATTCACTGTAGTACAGAAGGACGAACCAGTTTTCCGTGTATTCTGTACTTCTCCAGCTAGTTAAGCTTGTAACTTAGTAGTCTACGTATAATGAGGTCAATCGGTGAATACGTTCTCGTATAGCCGTATTCACTGTAGTACAGAAGTGCGGACCAATTTGCCATGTATTCTGTACTTTTCCAGCTAGTTAAGCTTGTAACTTAGTAGTCTACGTATAATGAGGTCAATCGGTGAATACGTTCTCGTATAGCCGTATTCACTGTAGTACAGAAGGACGAACCAGTTTTCCGTGTATTCTGTACTTCTCCAGCTAGTTAAGCTTGTAACTTAGTAGTCTACGTATAATGAGGTCAATCGGTGAATACGTTCTCGTATAGCCGTATTCACTGTAGTACAGAAGTGCGGACCAATTTGCCATGTATTCTGTACTTCTCCAGCTAGTTAAGCTTGTAACTTAGTAGTCTACGTATAATGAGGTCAATCGGTGAATACGTACTCGCATAGCCGTATTCACTGTAGTACAGAAGTGCGGACCAATTAGCCATATATTCTGTACTTCTCTAGCTAGTTAAGCTTGTAACTTAGTAGTCTACGTATAATGAGGTCAATCGGTGAATACGTACTCGCATAGCCGTATTCACTGTAGTACAGAAGTGCGGACCAATTTTCCATATATTATGTACTTCTCTAGATAGTTAAGCTTATAGTAACTTTGTAACGTATAATGAGGTCAATCAGTGAATACGTACTCGCATAGCCGTATTGACTGTAGTACAGAAGTGCGGACCAATTTTCCGTGTATTATGTACTTCTCTAGATAGTTAAGCTTATAGTAACCTAAGTATAATGAGGTCAATCAGTGAATACGTACTCGCATAGCCGTATTGACTGTAGTACAGAAGTGCGGACCAATTTTCCGTGTATTATGTACTTCTCTAGATAGTTAAGCTTGTAATAGTAACCTAAGTATAATGAGGTCAATCAGTGAATACGTACTCGCATAGCCGTATTGACTGTAGTACAGAAGTGCGGACCAATTTTCCGTGTATTCTGTACTTCTCTAGATAGTTAAGCTTATAGTAACCTAAGTATAATGAGGTCAATCAGTGAATACGTACTCGTATAGCCGTATTCACTGCAGTACATAAGGACGAACCAATTTTCCGTGTATTCTGTACTTTTCCAGCTAGTTAAGCTTATACTATAAGCCTAAGTATAATGAGGTCATTCGGTGAATACGTACTCGTATAGCCGTATTCACTTTAGTACAGAATGACGAACCAATTTTCCGTGTATTCTGTACTTTTCTAGGTAGTTAAGCTTATACTATAAGCCTAAGTATAATGAGGTCAATCGGTGAATACGTACTCGTATAGCCGTATTCACTGTAGTACAGAAGGACGAACCAATTTTCCGTGTATTCTGTACTTTTCCAGCTAGTTAAGCTTATAACTTAGTAGTCTACGTATAATGAGGTCAATCGGTGAATACGTTCTCGTATAGCCGTATTCACTGTAGTACAGAAGGACGAACCAATTTTCCGTGTATTCTGTACTTCTCCAGCTAGTTAAGCTTGTAACTTAGTAGTCTACGTATAATGAGGTCAATCGGTGAATACGTTCTCGTATAGCCGTATTCACTGTAGTACAGAAGTGCGGACCAATTTGCCATGTATTCTGTACTTCTCCAGCTAGTTAAGCTTGTAACTTAGTAGTCTACGTATAATGAGGTCAATCAGTGAATACGAGTGGGAAACAGCCCAATAAACATAACAATTAAATATAATTGAACTTGTTTCCCCAGTACTAATAATTATAATTATAGTCAGCGAGGCTACACTCCATATAATAACTATTAAACTTCATGCCCCAACTATTACAATCTAAGTGCCTATCTCTCTGACCGAGATCATAAAAGTAAGAGAAGAATTATAAATATTCAGATTATGGTGTCTGAAAGATTGGACTATAAATGTTGTTTGTAGACGACATTATAAATTGAACAGTTTTCAGCTAAATAATTTTTTGTTTCTGTTGTTGCGAATTTTAGATGAAGTTTGATGCAGGATTATTCAGCAAATTCCGTAGTTGACCCGCACACACTTTAAAGGTTAAATAAAACACGAAAATGTAGTGTTCAGAGAAAATGTGAGTTACGTCCCTCAACTACTTGTGATGAAAAGCTAACACGGCATTAACTAATCATTTTGTTTTATAACAACGTATCATTTAAAATAGAACACTGCAAAAATATAGAGCGTCATGCCGGAATATTTATTATTCTCAAATCGTATTAGTAATTAGTAGTAATAAGTATGTTATCCTTTTATCGCAATGATTAATGTTAAGGTGTTGGATTAGGATCATCGTAATTGTTAAGTTTCTTTATTAACCGTATTTTAAGGTTATTTGTACGTATAGAGTATCCCACGAAGAGGTTTAAAAACGTTTGATTTCATATTACTTGCCCATTTATGCAGCGAACCTATTCAAACTCTGCACAATTGACAAAGTAAGTTTTTAAAAGTATTCTGTGAAAATGAAAGCTCCTTAACAATTGTAGAAAGCAAATAGTGACATATTAAACATTTTACCATTTTTCTCCCTATAACAATTCATTTCTTAAATTACCTGATTTGACTACTGCGTTACAATTTTAAAGAACAGCTGTTTAATCACGCTCATTGTTGAAAACAGCTGTTTGATTGAAGAATATTGTTAGTGCTGTAAAAACATACCCTAATCTCCTCCATTACAGTTTTACTGATATTGAAGTTCGAGAAATGGCTTTTAATGTTGCACAAAAAGTGAAGTGTTGTGCGTGGGCCATTGCTTTGGCAACATTACAGAAGAAATTAGACAATTTCAGGTTGCCTACCCAGGAGTTGAACCACCTAGCAATCCAACAAGAACTAAGTGGAAAAATCTTACAACACCGGTAATTCACAAATGTTTGAACAAACTCTACTCAAATCAAAAGGAATTACTGTTTGGGCTGATCAGTTGTAGTGGGGTGCTGCTACTTTATTACATTTCAGACAGTACAATGACTGGGAATAGGTATAACAGGTTTTAAATGAACAAGTCTTGCATATGTCCAGAAATGGATCAAGCAATCTTCCAACAAGATGGTGCTCTTCCTCATTTCGTAAATCCTGTCAAACGATTACTAAATGACAACCTTCACGGACGTTGGTTTGGTCGTGGAAGTGATTCTTTAGATTGGCCATCCCGATCCCATATTTAACTGTGTGTGAATTCTTTCTATGGGGTTACTTAAAGGAACAAGTTTATACTCTATCTTCAATAATGATGAGGAATTACAACAATCAATTGAAGAGGAACTTCTTCGGATACTGCGGAATTTCTTTGTAAGAGCTTACGATTCATTTGTTAAGCACTGTTATCAGTATGTCGCTGTGAATGCATTACAGTTCGAATAATTTGGACACTAATTAATTGTAGGTTTTTTTAAAATTAGCTATGTTCTAATTTTCTGACTGAAATACTTTATTTCTCTAAAACATGACATAAATAATTTTACAAAAACAAAAATAATGTTTTTAAAGGATAGTTTTTCAAAATTCCACCATTTAGCATCAACAATCGCTATAGAGCTGACATTTTCACAGAATATTTTTAGAACCTATTTAATGAATTTTGCAGGATTTAAAAACATATTCAGTGCATAAAAGAGCAAGGAAGTATAATACACTCGAACAAGCAGGAACGCGCAGAGAAGCGGGTAACTTCTAGTAGTACAGATATAAGAAACAACATAATTCAACTTTTACTTTACATTTGACTGTTACAAAACCTAAATTTGTTGTTTTTTAAAGTCGCTTTCTCTGATGTTTTATGTATATTTTTTTGATCAGGAAACAAGACAAAATCAACTATGAAACAAAACATACTAAGATTAAAGTAAATTACAATGACCATAAATATAAACTTTTTGACGTATTTTCTTGATCGTAGCAACCAGACAAACTCAACATTGCCGGCGGAAATACAATTCACTCGGATCAGTGCTTATACAGGTGCAAAACTAACGAAATTGCGTGTATAAATAGCACATGGAATGTATATCATCAATATATTTGCATTTTTTAATATTTCATCATAATCGAAAGCAAGAGATTTTTGTGATCATTGATAAATTTTGTTAATAAATATTGGTATTTAAGCAGAATCTTTTTAAATTAATAAAGAAGTACGAGTAATTTATATGGTTTGATAAACTTGTTTCTTTTCAAGTTTAGTATATGATACCCTACAGAGAAAGGTATGATATTGATAATTAAACTTCACTGTGTTCAAAGATGTTAGAACAATTTTTTTATTGTTGTTGTTATTTTAATTTGCTTACAATATGTTTCAAATAAGAGTTATATATTACTGTCATTTTAGCATTAACATTTTTTTAAAGAATGATTTTTCATTTAAAGCAGATTACGAAGAATGTATAATAATTTGTTTAATGTGTTCTGGAATTTTATTAAATTCGTTACAACTGATTTCTTTTGATATTAAGCCTAAGAAATTGTCGAGATTTTGCAGAATTTATTTACATACGATGAATTTAACTATTCTCTATAGTAATCTAAGTTTTCTATCCAAGAATTGTTTTTTATAGTTTTGCATTATTATTCAAGGATTCGTAAGTTGTACGACAGATTTTTGTTGAATTTGAACACTGAACGATTTTCAGCGACAATTTAAAAATTGACTTTAGTGATAAAAGTAAGCTTTATTCTTTATTTTGAATTTTGTCAAGAAATTGTGGACATACTATTGCTGTTACTGGAAGTTGTAGTGTACGTAACTGTAACTGTAGGTTACAAAAAGAATAATCTAAGCTGTGAGAATTGTAATGATATTTCGAGTATTAAATTTGCCTGAATACTTTGAGTCTGCTTGTCGAATACATATGTAGATATGTTAAACTACAACAAATCCGTTAAGGTAATCAACACTCTGTACTTGTTGTTAAATTAACGTGTCAATTGAGTAATTTAATGGCCTCAACCAAAATTTGCAGCATGATGAGCGAAATATTGATGATTGTAAATTACAAGTAAACTATTTGACCTCGGCCTTTATCTATGCACCAATTACCGTTTAATAGGATGCGACCGCGTGTATACATTGCGGTACTATACGGCGCCGGTAATCATATGTATACACTGTGTTGGCCTTTAACAACCATATTTTGATTTTCTCTTATATTATAATTAGCACAAACACAAATTTGCATCTTCTATATTTGTGGCCGTACGATAAACAAGAACGCCAATATAAACAAAGTACAAAACACAAAGCTGTGATAGAGAATTCAATTTCACCCTCATGGGCAATGATTTTGATTAATAGATTTCACTTTAATATGTATTCTAAAAAAAGAAAAAAAGGGTAACTTTATTTCTAAAACAGACTAACTTGCTTTCCTGTCTGTTGTTAATAAATTCTGTAAT